>NW_028250362.1:2192500-2438255 GCF_964263255.1 Lissotriton vulgaris | reverse complement strand
TTTTGGGCGAGGCCGGTTTAGTCCGGAAGTAGCATCAGAGGAAAAAAATGTCCCCGACGATTGGCGGTTGGACCAGGGTCCCTTTCGGCAGTTCAAAAAACTGTGCTAACAGAGGGGCTGGTGGTGTGGACCGTCAATCAAGAGAGGGAGGGGGTAGAGTCTTTCTTACCGGGTCATGTTGATGTTCAGCCGGAACTTGCTCGAGTTCGTTAGCCCATAATGTTCCTGGGTGGTTCAGACGGAAGCTGATGCAGACACGAGAGCACCGCCATCTTGTTGCTGTGCCGCGGTTATTTCATTAGTGACCAATGCAGCTGTTCCCCTCCGGAAGCCTGAAGGGGCTGAGGGCTCTTGGGACTTTGGTAGAATCTTCAAAGTCGAGGGGATGTTTGTCGATGGTGGGGGCCTGCGCCCAGGTGGGCAAGTGCCCGAGTTGCAATTTCGGACAAAGTTACTCCAGCGGCCTAGACCCGCCTTTCGAGGGCCCAGACGCCATTTTGAGACCCTGCGGCAGCCGCCCTTCGTCGTATCTATCAAGAGTGGAAGAAACTTCTTGTGATGGCGAAAGACAGAGCATCATGCTGCTGGAGCAGAACATTTTGGTTCGGGGCGCCAGGGTGCAGCAGTGGAGCCTTCGTCTGGGGAGGTGAGGGAGGCTCGTCCGTGCCGCCTCCCTCTCCCGGCGCATCCTACGCCGTCCCTTTGAATCAGGGGTGCACATGATGACCACCCTACACCCCTGATTCCGACTCTTGGGGGACCATCGTGCTTCCGGTGTTATTCAAGTCGGCCCATCAGACATTGTGTTTCCTGCGCTACGCAAATATACCAGTCGGGCATTGTATGTCCTGTGCTGCGTAAATATATGTGCGTCGGGCATTGTATGTCCTGTGCTGAGGAAATATACCAGTCGGGCATTATGTGTCCTGTGCAGCGTAGGTATATAGCCGTCGCCCGGCTGGAGGACATCGGTGCCGGACCAGGGCAGGGAAGCCTCCTACCTGTGGAGGTGGAAGAGGCTCGTCCGCGTCGCCTCTTCCTCCCTGCCCACCCTGCATCCGCTCGATGGAGGAATTCGTGATGGCCGGACCAGGAGATACGAGGGAGGGGGTCATTTGCATCCGCCCCCTCCCTACTCGCGGCCTGGGGGACGCCATCCCTGGAAGGGTAGTATGGGAAGACCATTTCATTGCCTGCTTTGTGGAGCCTCCAGTACCTTCTCGCCGGCGATCTCTTTTGGCCCATGGCTGCTGGCAGGCCCCGCCCCACACGTGCTATGTGTTTCGGATGGGCGGGACCATCGAACTGTTACATTTCGAGGACTTCCGGAGTGAGCATAATATGTTTTGTATTTTTCCTATTAGTAAAGTTTGTTTTAGAGAGAGTTCTACTAGTTATTCTATTTACTGTTGGTTGTGTGTTTTCTTTACCGTAATTAAATCCTAAGTTATATAATAGACGCTTGGCTTCCTTGAGTCTTTTCTCTAACGGGGGGTTGTTTACACTGGCCTGCAGTTGTGTTTGTTTTTCACAGTGGGGGAGCAACAGAGAGCAATCAGTCCCAGAACTCTAACATGTCGTTACAATTGGTCTGACGAAATCTGTGCCATCGAGCATAATCAAACGGGGTGGTTCTGTCTGTCCTGTCTGCACTAGTCTGATTGGTTTTTATCTCGCGTCTTTTCCCTTTTTGTCGGCCTGTTCTTTCTGTAGACCCTCCGTTCTTACCTATGCTCTGCAGAGTCGGGCATTGGGCTTTCCAGTGCCCGAGACATTTACAGAAAGCACATTGGTTTTGTTTTAAATCTGTTCGTCCTGTGCATAGTGTCGGGGGATTACCTTCGGGTCGTTGTGTTCCGGGGTTGGCTTGTCGGCACATCCCTTTATACCGTTCTTTTTTATGTCTACTCCTCGGAACTGCGCCATCGCTGGCCCTTCCCTTTGCCTACTAGACGTTTGGAGGGTTGTCCGTCGTGTCCCTTCACCTTTTCCGAATTCGTCGCCTTCCCTTCGTCGTGTGGCTTCTTTGCGCCACATACCAAGACTATCGAGCATAATAGGTGTTGTTTCATTCCTACGAAGAGCTATTTCTACTGTTTCTATTTTGTCAAGATCAAAGGATCCTCTCAGTGGCCACTGACTTTCTCGATCCTTTTTCGTATATTTATGCCACAGCTCACTATAGGCTATAGCAATTAATCCATGCTTCATGAACATGTCCTTATTAGGGGTGCCTTCCAGCGGAGCCGGATGGTTCATCTCTAATAAGCGGTCCGGGCTAAACAGGCTACTAACCAGTGGGGAGAAGACAGGCATGACGGATCACAATGGGATAATAGTCAGCACTACCTATCTTATCGCT
The DNA here is from genome assembly GCF_964263255.1 of Lissotriton vulgaris. Taxonomy (NCBI): domain Eukaryota; kingdom Metazoa; phylum Chordata; class Amphibia; order Caudata; family Salamandridae; genus Lissotriton; species Lissotriton vulgaris. Next base: position 2,435,893 of record NW_028250362.1, on the reverse strand, counting down.
GCGTGCAAAGACTAGACAGAATATTTCTATTCTACGTTGTTTGCACGTAGTGAATACCTCATGAACCAATCTTGAGCAATCAATGTTAGGTCAAAAATAAAAAATCAATATGGTCAATGGGGAGAATAAGTAGGCTCGCAAAGGTTCGCGTCACCTACCCTTTCACTATCTGCAAAGAGGGGACCTATTCTTCCCTGTTTGCAGACAGAGAATCTCCAGAAAACAATCTATAACAGTTAATCAATGGGGGGGGGGGGCAATTGTTCAATGGGGGAGAAAGATAGGTCCGACGGGTGCGTACCTATCCTTCGCTGTTTATAAAGGGAGAGCCTGTTGTTTCTCCGTTTGCAGACAGTGAATCTCCAAATAAATTAACAAAAAGTAATACTAGTATTTTCTCATCAATTATCAATCACTTTCAATTATCAATCACTTTCGCAATTTGTCGTGTTTACACGACCTTACCCGGACCGCATGGACAGTTTCTTGTCTTCCGAATCCAGCGCCCGATCGTCCTCTTCTCTTCGTACTTCTCGTGGCACTCCTGATGGTTCCCAGTCAGGACCGCAGATCACTCGAGAGAGGTCTGTTCGGAACCAGTGAAGTTCGGATGATCGGCTGTCAGACGAGGGTCTATCGGACAGGGTACCTTCCGATCGTTGCAGTCGTTCACTCTGTCGTCAGGACCTCTCCCACTGGATCCACGAGTCGCTGATGGGCCCCACGTTTGGGACGCCAATTGTTAAAAAGGGGTTTCAAAGACAACCAGTAACCAAAGACCCTTTTATGTTGCCCGGCGGTATCGCCTCTATGACCCACCAATGTTAATCAATGAAGAAGCAGGCGCTGGAGACTGGAAGGCAGGAAACGAGGATTTTATTCTCTCCGGAGGAGAACACATCAATTCAGACAGCAAGTATCGTCACGAGGTGCTCTAACCACATCTCTGAGGCCTGGCCTCTTATACTAGGGTTTATGACCTTTATTGCACATAACACATTCTCGTAACACTTTGGTACTTGAAAGAACATCCTCGGAATCTCCCCTTCGGACTCGTTCCCACATACATTTACAGTTGGATTCCCCACCCCGGTCACAACAGGTGATGGTTGTCGCACAGCAGGGCATTCCGCCGATTCACGGAATGCATGAGTTTGATCGGATCTCATAGGGTGGGGGCTTTGATCGGCTCGAGGGTCTCTTGATGGGGAGGGGAAGCTCCCTACTGTATGGGGTAATAAACAGCATCCGCAGGGTCAGGTGGCGGCCTGGGAACAAGGAGGACAAACGGGGACACAGGAAAAGGGGGTTTGCATCAAAAGGATTTGAGGCCATGAAAGGAATGAGGGGAGGTGTTGCGCTGGGAACAGGATGGGGTTCTGTGGTGAAGCTGCGCTGAAGAGGGGTTTATGACCCAGGGCATGAGAGAGCGGGGGTTGTCAGTGTGCGGGGGGATGCTTGCGAGGTTAAGAGAGAGAGAGACGCGCTGGCTATCAGCGAGGGGCAGGGAGGCCATGGTGCTCAAAATGGCTGCCGCTTACGCGCACGAATGGGCTCGAAAAGGGGCAAGATGGCGCCGATAATGTTCACCAAGTTTGTATTAATTTTCCACAGGACGGTGACATGGAGGGGCAGACAGGGGACGGTGACATGGAGGGGCGGACAGGGGACGGTGACATGAGGGGCAGACAGGGGACGGTGACATGGAGGGGCAGACAGGGGACGGTGACATGGAGGGGCAGACAGGGGACGGTGACATGGAGGGACGGACAGGGGACGGTGACATGGAGGGGCAGACAGGGGGCAGTGACATGAAGGGGCAGACAGGGGACGGTGACATGGAGGGGCAGTCCGAGAGGAGGCCACGCGGACCTGCAGTGATCACCGAAGGGCCCGCCAGTCGACCACCGTAAGACCCTGGCTGCGCACATGCGCCACCCGATGCGCTGGGGAGACATAGCTGCGGTCGGTGAGCAACGGCCAACAGGTTAAGGATAAGCTGTGAGAGGGCGAGAGAAGGGAGGGGACACGAGGACAATTAGTCATGTATATACCGGGCTAAGCTGCTGTTTTAGGTTTAAGTTGATTTGTTCTTGACCACAACATCTGTTTACAAGCCAATGCTGAGCGTTCTGAAAGGACTCTGTGCAATGCATCAATAGAAGCATGTAACCCTTGTTCTGTAACCTCTACCCTTGGGGAAATGGACTGTGCGATGAGGGCACATTTGTCCCTGAACGATTGATGTCTGAAATGTACATGTTATGCTCAAAATGTTTTTTCAATCCAACCACTCCATCTCTTTTGTCCCCTCCTAACATGAAGGAAGAGCACCACCTTCTCTTGTTCCCTCCCCACCCCCACATCGCTAAACCCATGAGTCAGAATGAGAAGCGTGGCGGGGAAAGACTCTGAGTCCCTGGGATGCAGACAGGGTTGGCACAGATGCATATAGCACAGTGGGCTGAACGCCTGCTGCACAGATCTCCGTGTAAAATTAAAGGGCATGTTTTAATCCCTGTGAGACAGCTCGGAGGGTGAATGTGCATGCTGTGGAGTTCGGCATGCAAATTGCTGGTTACATGGGGCAATCATGTAAATTAGGTATATTCTGTGGCAGATATGGAAAGAATGCTCCGCTCCTACTGCAGGGTATAAGTGCCAAGAAGTGCCGACGTTGACAGGGTTGATTCAGACCATCATCCATTTACATTCTATGTAATGGACACCATGGAGTCGACTGCACCACTTAAACAACCCATTCTGTGTTTTCTAAAGTAATGCAGGTCGCATTGCTCATTACTCTCCACAGATGTATAATTGCAGGGTAGCCTGTCTGATAACACCAAATTTGAAAAATTAACTCACAAATCAGGGGAGGGAGTTTTTGGAAAATAACCAGCACAACTATATCATAACTATATAATTTCTTAAATGTTCTAATCAACAAAGTAACCCAATTCCATGTTACTGGCATCTGTAATTTGATTAGCAAGCTGAATGTCCCTTTTTAGGTCGAGCCTAGCGTTGCAGCGCATGTGGTGCCCGCTTTGCGAGGCATGCAGTATATTGAGTATGGCGTGAAAGCTCTGTGTAAGCTCCACCCACTCTCCGCACATCTTTTCTATTGGCTTAGGTCCTAAATTCTGCCTTCCCATTGGTTTTAGCCTTGTTAGTTCCTCCTCCTGACGGCCATATCGTCCCTTCCATGGCTACTGGCCCCTTTACTTTCAACACTATTTTGTTCCCGTGCCTCCCCCCTCCCCTCTCCTCTCGCAGTCCGTGATTTCTCGCCCACCACCACCAAAGGCTCAGCTCATAATGTGAAAAAGTGGGTGAGTAAATAAGTGAAGGAATGTGTGAATGGCTGGATGGATTACAGAAAGGATGAATGAAAGGGTGAATGGATAAATAATTAAAGAAAGGATGGATGGATGAGTGAATGAGTGGAGGTATGGATGAGAGAAAAGGTAAATAGATTGATGTATGGACGGAAGGGTAGATGGATGGGTAAAAGGGTGGATGGGTGTGTGAAAGGATGGATGAGTGAAAGGGTAGATGATGGGCGAGTGAATGGGTAGGTGGATGAGTTAAAGGATGGATGGATTGATGAATTGATAAGTGAAAGGCTGAATGGATGGATGGATGAGTGAAAGGGTGGATGTAAGGATTGATGAGTGAGTGAAAGGAGGTAGATGGACAAAAGGATGGATAGGTGAGTGGCGTGAAAGGGTGGATGGATGAGAGAACGGATGGATGGATGAGTGAAAGGATGGTTGAGTAATAGGATCAATGGATGGATTCATGAATGGATTAGTAGATGGATGGGTGGGTGGGTGGATGGATAAGTGAAAGGGGGATAGAGGCAGAAAGAGAGGAGGGATGATTGAAAGGGTGAATAGTTGGAAGGATAAGTGACTTGGTGGATGGATGAGTAAGTGAATGGATGGCTGGATGGGTAAAAGGATAAATGGCTGGATGGGTGAGTGAATAGATGGATGGGTGGAAGAGTGGATGGATGACTGTACGGATGGATGGGGTGAAAGGGTGGGTAGATGAATAATGGATGGATGAGTGAAAGGGTGGATGGAGGGATGGATGAGTGAAATGATAATTGAAGGATATATGGTGGATAGGTTTGCAAATGGTTGAATATGTTTGGATAGATGGAAGGACAGAATGAATAGTGAAAGTGTTATAAATAGAAAGTCATTGCACCAGGTTTATAAACAGGAAAGGTTTATTTAAGTTAGGTTCCAGATTAATTCTTCAGGATAAGATAGATGGAAATGAAAAACCCCACCAGGAGTGACCTCCAAACGCTCATCCTGCCTGCCATCAACTGCCACTCCACACACAGGCCAGGCATCCAACATTCCACGATGCCACTAAGCATTCCAGCAGCCACATCATCTGAGCAACAGGGAAATCCCAGCCAAGGAAAAGAGACATAGATCAATTATAACACATCTCCTTTCCTTAGGGAAACAACAAAACTGAAGTTAGGGAAAGCAACATCAACATCAATGTACACCATGCATTCCGAAAATAAAACATTTACATTGCAAAAGAAAGTATCGGCATTACATTCTCAGATAATTAGCCCCATCCCACTCCCTTGGGAAAAACCCAACACAACCGCAAAAAAACAGGCACACACCCATAACCAACATGTAACAGGGTATATCACCTTGTGAACCAATAATGCCCTACAACCAATATGTAACAGAGTACACACTACCCTGTGGAACAAAATTGGAGCACTTATCACTCCACAACCTACATGTAACAGGGTACATACCACTTTGTGAACCAGTACTGGGTCAAAACCTGCCCCACAACCGACATGCAACAGGGTATACATCGCCCTGTAAAACAAAATTATCGCTCCACAGCCAACATGTAATAGAGTACATAACGTCATTTAACACTTAGCTCCTCACAATTCTACGCAAAAACTGGCACACCTCACAGCAAAGAGTACTCACAACCCAAAGAAACATAACTTGGGAAAAATCTCAGCAGGAAAAGTACACCACTCCTTTAAAATAAATCTCTACCCCCACAACCATCCTCACAAAACAATTTCATCGCAATTGTCAAAGAAAATTAGCGAATATCAAATATTCACTCCGGTGAGCGATCTCTCACCCGAAGTCCTCCCCACACCGAGTCCTTTTCTCTTTTTTTTATGAGTAGGAAGACTGTGCCACTCATTTCATTTCATTTCATAAGGCTTTATTCGGAGCAAAAGACAAGTCCATAAAAGCACAGCATTAAAAGACAACAGTATAAAACAACAGTCAAAAGCAGGAGATACAGCAGTTTAAAAAGGTTAAAAAAGCATACTTTTCCTTACGTTAATTGATTTAAGGAGAAAGGTAGCCGTATAAAAACAAACGTCAGGGTGATGTAAGTTAAAAAGCAGGCTCATGCAGTCTCGTATTGTCCTGACTCCAAACTTAGCAAACAGGGGTTTCAAATAAGCAATCCGCAGGTATTTGTACAAATGACAGAGCAAAAGAAAGTGCACAGTGCTTTGAGGGGTGGAATTGTCACATGGACAAGGGCCAGCGGGATGTGAATGCTGAGAGGGGAAAGCAACAAGGTTGTGGACTACTCCAGTTCTCAGTCTAGTCAACACAAACCGATGTGCCTTCCAGGTCACTTGTGACAAATATGGTTGGAAGCCCACAAATTCATTTAAATCATAATAAAGAAAACAGGATGAGATTTCAGAGCTATTTTGATGCCTCCTGGTGGAAAGCTGTTGTAAAAAACAGTGCTTAAGTTCGATTCTAGACAGCTCAGTAGCCCCACATCGACCCGCAATGATGTTAATGTTAAAGATCTCACGAAAATTATCCACAATATACTTTAACCATGGGATCTTTAAATGATGTTCCAAAGAGAGGCAATCAGAAATAATGGCTCTGCACAATGAGGTCTCTTCTTTTATCCAAATAGAACGCCATAGCATCAGTGGCCTAAGGAGGATCAAGTCGGCAAGATGGTGAATACCCAGTTCATTGTGCACTAAAGCATTAGAAACAGAGCTTGGCAGGCACAAAAGTCTCTTCAAGAATGCGTTCTCCTCAACTTGAAGAGACCCTGCCGGGGCATGGCCCCAAATGCCCGGTCCGTACAGGGAAATCGACACACAACGGGACTGAAAGATTTTAAGCATGTCATGGACCCACCGGTCTCCCAGTTTCGTAGCCTTTGTGAATATTCCATGAGCACTCCTCGCCATCTTAGCCCGGACATTGTTATGTTCATTGGCCCAAATGTTATTATTTGAGAAGGTGACCCCCAAGTACGAAAAATTGTCAACAGCCTGGACCTTCTGTCCCTCTATAAAAAATGAAAACGGTTTCTTTCTGTTCCTTCGCCCGCATTCCATAACATAGGTTTTAGATTTATTTAGCACTAACTTTCTGCTTTTAATGAATTGCGAAAAGCCGTCCATCAGCCGTTGAAGGCCGATGGGGGTGCGTGAGATTAGGACCGCGTCATCCGTGTAAAGTACCACAGGGACGTTGTCCTCATGGATTTTGGGAGCATCCACTGCCAGAGATTTGAGAAAAGAATCAATCTCATTGATGAAAAGGGTAAAAAGCAGTGGTGCCAACACACATCCCTGTCTAATTCCACACCCGATTTTGAACTTAGTAGTACATTCCCCGTTAGAACCGTAATGGACACAAGCACGTAGTTTGGCATAAAGACATGCTAGGAAGAATACATTGCCCTTGGGTGCCCCAATTTCAATTAGCTTTGCCCAGAGAATGCCATGGTCCACCAGGTCGAAGGCACTACTCAAATCCACAAAGCACAGATAAATAGTGCCAGTCTTTGCCAGGGTATATTTACCGATGAGCAGGTCTAAATTTAGACACTGCTCAATCGTACCACGACCCTTCCTGAACCCAAACTGGCTCTCTGCTAGAATGCCATTATCCTCCACCCATTCTTCCAACCTTACTAGAAGCACTCTACTCATTACTTTTACGGAAGAATCCAACAAGGAGATTGGACGATAGTTCTTAACGTCCCCTCGGTTTCCTTTCTTAAATATTGGGATTAGGATGGATTCTTCCCAGGTAGGGGGCACCTCATTACGGACTGCTGCGTTGAAGATATTAGTTAACAGAGGCCCCCATACTTCGGGGACCAATTTATAAACATCGATTGGTACCCCGTCTGGACCCTTTGCTTTTGCTCCTTTGCTGACCCTTATGCTATCTAAAACTTCTTGGACAGTGATATTGAGTGGCGTATTCGGCCACCTATCCCCTATATCCCTGGATGCACTGTCCGAATCAAAGATTTTAGAAAAATGAGAAACCCACTCTTCCTTCATAACGTTGGAAGTTAATTCAGGGATCTTATCATCTTTAAGGAATGGGGAATTAACTGTTTTCCAGAACAGCGTACAGTTATTCAATTCAGCAGCCAAGGTCAAGTTGTCCCATGCCTCCTGTTGGAGTTCCAATTTCTTCCGTTTTAGGGTTTCTTTGTATCTGGCTCTAAGATCTACAACCAAACCCTTATCTCTAGGCGTAACTGATAAAGCTGACTTTAGTTCCTTTAGGGCCAGGGTACAAGCTGGATTGAACCACCCCGCAGGCGTTCCTCCTTGTGCTTGAGTGTACTAGTAAGCTTAGAGTCGATGACCGCATTAATACCAATAAAATACTCAATAGAGCTGGTGGTACCTTGGTTGTCTTCTAAAATCCCTGTAATTCCTGCCAGGCAACTAGTAATGATTGAATCGGACATGATTTCAGCCTTATCCCCCTTCCACCTTAGTCTAGTGCCATTAGGTCGCACAGCCTCAATGTTGTTAATAATACACCCCGGAATGGGGGTTCCTTCGTTTTCCCATAGCATGGCCTCTACTATCAGGCAATTGTGGTCACTAAGCTGGATGTCTATAACTTTAGGTGCCATAGTTCAGGCTTCAAGACTAGAGGAGATACAGATAAAATCAATAACAGAATTCGCTCCCCGACCTGTGAAAGTTGGGCAAATCTCCTCCTGTTCTTTTTTCTCGTTAACCATAATATACATATTATGTGAGTCAAGGAGACTGTTTAAGGCTTCTCCATAATAGTTATGTTGAAAATGGGGGACTCCATCTCCATGATAGTCCACCGCCCCATTGACATCTGAGAGTGGGCAGGTAGTGGCGTTAAAGTCCCCTGCCATGAACAGATCAAAAACTACATTGGAATCCTTGAGAATGTCATCCAATGCACTTGATAGTGCTCTAACCACCTGGGGCCTTATTTATGAAAGCCTTGCGCCACCGGTGCGTCACTTTTTCCCATGTTAAAAGTGACGCACCGGCGGCGCAAGTCCTTCATAAATAAGGCCCCTGATCCCTGGTATCATCAAAAACGTTGTTATAAAAATGTATTAAGAGAATATTCCTACCTCCTGTTTTGTGCAGCCATAAAATCTGGGAGTGCACCCCAACTTGTACGTATTTTTTGACCAGCAGAGGAGTTTGGACAGAAATCAAAATCAAAAGGCCCCCCTTAGCTCTACCTGATAGGGAACCAGTAGCAGGTAACTGGTAAGAGACAAAGCCATCATATCCTATAAAGTCCCTACACCAGGTTTCCTGTAAACAGATAATGTCAAAGAGAGCTAAAAATTCAGTCCAACCCAGACAATCTGATTTGGACCTGATACCCGCAATATTCCAACTAGCAATGTAACAGCTGGAAAGACCGGAGACACCTGACCCCAAAAGAGAACAGCTACTGCCCTGCTGGAAAATAGCGATGTTAGTAGTATCCAATAATAACTCCGGGCAACCTACTGGATCACCCTCCTTGCCCATAGGCGTACAATCTACAGTTGTCCCAGAAATGTTAACCATAGGCCCTGATATACAAACACTTTGTGCCACTCAAAACGCCAGGACAGCAAGTTCTCTTCCGAAGATAGTTGCAAGATTGTGCCGCTCGGAACGCAAGTTCACTGCAGAAGACTTCATTATCTGGGCACACAAGACACGCAGCATGCTTCCTCACCGTCATACAGAAGGTAATTAATAACGTCGAAAGAAACTGCAGGCCACCGGAGGACTACAAAGCTCAGAAAACTTTACTGGCAAAAGTTGCACCACATCGACAATTGCAGGGTAGAAGTACAGCAAAATGGTGGCACGCGCTGTACCGTGTGGCTCTCCACGCGCTGCCGCTGGAAAACATGTATCGGCAGCAAAGAAAACATCACAGAAGACTGTCCGGCTGAAGCGCGTGAAACAGTGAGTAGCGCGTGTTCCGTTTGAATTTAAAATGTCTGCGCAGCCGTTTAAGTTTTGAAAGTCTGCACTGCCGTTCATCATTAAAGTTTAAAACAATGCACAGTAAACTCAACCCAGCTAAAATTGCTGCGGCAGCACTGCTTCAGTGCCACAGCAGAGCACCTCGAACAGGGAGCAGTTCTAGAAAATGTGACATGAGTTGCACTCCTTTGTTCGCACTCCGAAAGTCACAACTGCCAGTATCACTGTCTCTCCCAGACTCACCCCAACAAAATTGTGCAGAATACGCAGAGTGTAGCTGCTCTCCTCCCCATAAAATTAGTTTTACTGAAGTCCACTCACCAAACTGCTGTGCTTATTTTAAATGAAAGTTCTCGAGCCAGTAGAAAGTATAACGCCTTGGGCTGCAGGCTGTCCAGATGACACTGGACACTGGTGGGGTTTGAGCAAGGTATTTCCTTTTTAGTAAGATGCTTAGTTTCAGTAGGCTCCTTTAAACACGATCTCTCCTCAAAGCTGTAAGTTCTCATCAGTAGTTCCAGTTTCTTCTCTCTTTGTAAATAGAAAGTCCTTGAGCCAGGTGTATAAACAGGATAGGTTTATTTAGTCAAGTCAAGTCAAGTCATAAAATTTATATAGCGCACTACATACCCAGAGGGTTTCAAGGCGCTTGGGAAGGGGAGGATGATTATTTGTCAAAAATCCACGTTTTAAGCTGTTTTCTGAACGCTAGGTGATTCTGGGTGAGGCGAAGGTAAGCGGGGAGTGAGTTCCATGTTCTGGCAGCCAGGTATGAAAAGGATCTGCCTCCCATGGCGGTCCTGTTGATGCGATGTACAGTGGCGAGGGCTTGGCTGGAAGAGCGAAGTTGGCGGGAGGGGGTGTAGAAGGACAGTCGAGAGTTGAGGCAATCTGGTCCGATGTCGTAGAGTGATTTGTGTGCGTGGGTAAGCAGACGGAAAGTAATCCTCTTATTGACGGGTAGCCAGTGGAGGTCCTTGAGGTGACCAGAGATGTGTTCGTTGCGTGGGATGTCTAATATGAGCCTGGCTGAGGCGTTTTGGATTCGTTGTAGTTTCTTCTGGAGTTTAGCGGTGGTACCTGCGTAGAGGGTGTTTCCGTAGTCCAGTCGGCTCGTGACCAGGGCATGGGTGACTGTTTTCCTTGTTTCGGTGGGGATCCAGCGAAAAGTTTTTCTGAGCATGCGAAGAATGTTAAAGCAGGAAGAGGATACGGCGCTGACTTGTCTGTTCATAGAGAGTGAAGAATCCAGGATGACGCCAAGGTTCCGTGCGTGGTCTGTCGGGATGGGTGCATTTCCGAGGGCTTCCGGCCACCAGGAGTCGTCCCATGCAGAGGGGGATTTACCTAAGATGAGGACTTCTGTTTTGTCTGAGTTCAGTTTCAGACGGCTTTGTTTCATCCATTCGGCGACTTCTTTCATTCCTTCGTGTAGGTTAGTTTTGGCGGTGCTGGGGTCCTTGGTGAGAGATAGGATCAGTTGAGTGTCATCCGCGTAAGAGATGATGTTGAGGTTGTGTTGGCGGGCGATGGTCGCGAGGGGGCTCATGTATACGTTGAAGAGGGTGGGGCTGAGTGAAGATCCTTGTGGTACGCCGCAGATGATTTCAGAGGCTTCGGACTTGAATGGTGGGAGGCGGACTCTCTGGGTTCTTCCGGTGAGGAACGAGGTGATCCATTCAAGTGCTTTTCCTTGTATTCCGATGTTTCTGAGGCGTTGTAAAAGGGTGCTGTGGCAGACTGTGTCGAAGGCTGCAGAGAGGTCGAGGAGGATGAGGGCGACTGTGTCTCCATTGTCCAGTCGGGTTCGAATGTCGTCTGTCGCTGCGATGAGGGCGGTCTCAGTGCTGTGTTTGGCTCGGAAGCCAGATTGTGAGGGGTCGAGTGATTTGTTGGCTTCGAGGAAGGCGGCGAGCTGGTTGTTGACAGCTTTCTCGATGACTTTGGCCGGGAATGGAAGAAGCGAGATGGGGCGGTAGTTTTTGAGTTCGGTGGGGTCTGCTGTTGGTTTTTTCAGAAGGGCGGTGAGTTCAGCGTGTTTCCAGTCTTCTGGGAAGGTAGCGGAGTTGAAGGAACAGTTGATGACGTCTCGGAGGTGCGGAGCTATGACGGAGTCTGCTTTGTTGAAGATGTGGTGAGGGCATGGGTCTGTGGGGGATCCAGAGTGGATGGAATTCATCAGGCGGATGGTGTCCTCAGTGGAGATTGGGTTCCAGGCGTTAAGGGTGTTAACGAGGGGAAGATGGTCGGCTGATGGTAGGGTGGGTTGGCTTCCGGGTTGGTTGTCAAAGCTGTTGTGGATGTCAGCAATCTTGTTGTGGAAAAAAGAGGCTAGGGAATCGCAGAGGGTTTGAGAGGGGGTGATGTCGTTGGAGTTGGCCGAGGGGTTGGAAAATTCCTTGACGATGTTGAAAAGTTCCTTGCTGTTGTGGGCGTTGTTGTCAAGTCGATCCTTGAATGCTGTTTTCTTGGCTTTTCGGATCAGTTGGTGGTGGGTACGGATGGCGCTTTTGAAGGCGTCTTTGGTGTTGGTGGATGGGTCTTTTTTCCAGGCCTTTTCAAGGGAGCGGCACAGTTTCTTGGAATTCTTGAGATCATCGTTGAACCATGAGGCCTTCTTGATGCCAGGTTTGTGTTGACGTTTTTTCAGTGGTGCTAAGGTGTCGGCGGTGTTGGATAGCCAGAGGGTGAGGTTGGAGGCGGCTTCGTTGGCGTTAGAAGAGAGGGCTGGGGAGGTTTGGAGGAGTGATGTGGAGATTTGGTCGGTGGTGATCTTGTTCCAGTTTCTTTGTAGAGTTGGTTGGAGGTGGATGGTGGGTTTCGGCTTGTTGTAGGTGAAGTGAACGCAGCTGTGGTCAGTCCAGAGGAGATTCGTAGTGTGTCTGAAGGAGACATGGTTGCTAGAGGTGAAAATGGGGTCGAGTGTGTGACCTGCGATGTGGGTGGGTGAGGTGACTAGTTGTTTAAGTCCGAGGTTGGCGAGGTTGTCCAAGAGGGTGGCGGTGTTGCGGTCGTTGATCTTTTCAAGGTGAAAGTTGAGGTCTCCCAGAAGGATGTAGTCTTTGGAGGGGAGCGCGTGTGGGGTGATGAAGTCCGTGATGTCTTCACTGAATTTTGCGCGGGGTCCTGGTGGTCTGTAGAGGAGGGTGCCTCTGAGTGTGGTTTTGGGGTCGATGTGGATCTGGAAGTGAAGGTGTTCGGAGTTAGCGAGGTTGTCGTCAGAGCTGGTTGAGATGCGGATTGATTTCTTATGGACGATAGCGATTCCACCTCCTGTATGGTCGGTGCGGTCCTTGCGTGTGATCTTATATTCATCAGGGATAGCGATGGCGATGTCAGGGGCGGAGGAAGCGTTCATCCATGTTTCCGTTAGGAAGGCGACGTCAGGAGAGATGGTGTCTAGTAGGTTCCAAAGGTCAATGGCGTGTCTGTGGACCGAGCGAGTGTTGAGAAGGATGCATTCTAGGTGGTTGGGGTCGGTAATCTGTGTTGTGGTCGCAGCGGAGATGTTGTCGTGCCGCTAAATTTGCAGGAGAGGCAGGAGAACGGTCCATGAATGCGTCCAGGTGCGGCTTGGACGCAGTTGGGGGCGCGACCGGGGTTAAGGGCTAGGAGGGAGGCGGCATCGTCGGTGGCGCGAGGGGCAGGGGGTCTGGCGCTGGGCGCGGGCCAGGCGCGGACGGGCGTAGACGGGCTTACCTTTGGCGCACCTTCGGCGTGTACGTAGCGCGTGGACGCTGCGCATGGGGGCATTGGCCATAAATGGAAGGTGGGGGGGAGGGGCGAGGGCGCTTCAGCTGGGAGGCGGGGCGGGCAAAGGACGACGACAACAACAACAAAATGGAGGTGGGGGGGTCAGGGCGGCAGGAGCGCTAGGGGGCAAACGAATGCTGAAGAGATAAAGCGGCGAGGTGAACACACAATGAGCAACAGAGTCACGCTAGCACAAACGCACTTAGAATCGGCAAATCGGTAAATACAATAATTAAAATGCCAAAGCGGCAGTTCCAGCAAGCAGCGTAATGAGGGCACACAGCAGGCAGTAATTGTAAATGCAGACCAGGTCAGGGCTTAAGCGCTGCAGAAACGATACCTCAGCAGCAGCAGCAGGGGAGCGACCACTCAGCTTGGGAGCAGAGAGTTTCCAGATTAGTTCTTCATGATAAGATAGATGGAAATGTAAAACCCCACCAGGAGTGACCTCCCTGTCGCTCAGCCTGCCTGCCATCAACTGCCACTCCACACACAGGCCAGGCACCCAACATTCCACGATGTCACCAAGCATTCCAGCAGCCACATCATCTGAGCAACAGGGAAATCCCAGCCAAGGAAAAGAGACATAGATCAATTATAACAGAAAGACTGAATGATGGATGAAAGAATGATTACACTTTGTAGCAGCCTTTATCTTAAGTAACATTTCCTATACATTGACTTTCAAGTTAATATGAGTCATTGTCTCTATATAGTGTGTGTGTGATGTAACGCACTCCGACACCCTGCCCTACATACTTGGGATGAGTAACACTATAAAAGAAATTAAATACGCATGAGAGACGGTCTAAGTGAGGATAAGGGGCACCATTGGAGGGTGGTAGCAAGACCGGACTGGCCGGACCGGGCATCGGGTGTTTCCCTGGGCGGCTGGAAAGGGACTTCGGGGGCAGTTTTGTTACAGGGGGCTGTCACTGCAAAGTTCCTTGTATATCCAGTAGTTTTCAATGAACAATAAAAGCGGCCTCACTTATATTCAGGTGTGGTTCTTGTCTGGTGACTAATGTACCTGCTGGAGCAAGATGCACATTTTGAATCGTCTAAAGTAGCAAGCTGCGGCCATACTGAAAAACCATGAAGTGCACGATTGTCTCAACCTAATATAAACTTATTTTGACTTGTGCTTAGGTGGTTGTTTATTTATTGACATATACTATTGCGCGACCACCTCTGCCATGTCTGTAAAACGTACCTTTTGTCCCAAAATTTTGACCTGTATTTTTACCTTTTGTCCTGAATGTAGTCCCTTTGTCCTGAATTTTACACTCACCTCCTAAATTTGCACCTATGCCAGTTGGTCACCCAGCCCAGGCCCCTTATGTGTGTGCACTTTCATGAAGTCATGGGTTTCAGCAGTGAACAATGATTTCTTCCTTGTAGTCCCGTTACTGTCTAGAAAGCGCGAAGAAGTCGGTGTGTGATCATGGCCCGGGATGGTGGCATTGGTGCCCCCTTGCAGAACCCCCTCGACCAAGCCCCCAACTCTGGCTTCTGTGCTCGGCCTGTGGGTTCCTGCTCATCTGACCCAATCAAACTGAGTATGGGCAGCGATATTACTCCCCCTCCCTGCAAGGGCCCCTCAGCTCCTCAGTGTGTGTGAGAGAGAGAGAGAGAGTGAGGAGGGGAACATTGAACGCGTCCTCTAAGCAGCAGCTGCAGTGTCATCTGCTGTTACTAGAGGGCAGTCTGCATCACAACAACCAGCCGCTTTGGGAAATTTGCATACCCAGAAGCCACTGCAATGCCACAAACGCTTCCATTTCATTGTCATGGGCAAAATAGTTGTTTGTAACATTGAGAATTAGGGATTATTCTATATGCGCACGTGTTAGCTTTATATTTTTGTTACTTTTAGTTGCATTTGTAAAGTCACCATAATGTTCCTAAGTATTTCTCGTGAAAGATAGTTCTAACATTTTGAGTTATGCATTGATTATTCCTAACCGAGTTGATCATTATGCGCACTTCGGGTGGCGATGAGACTCAACCTGATGTAATTTATGGAGGGTCTGTTTTCGTCAGATCCATTAATCTGTTAAAAGCACGTGGGATACTTGTTGAGATGCTGTGCGGATAATATATAGTGATAGTTCCGGCTTACTCGCTGGAAGTACTGCTTAAGTCTGAGGGGTCTCCCTTCAGCTGCTGCACGCACAATTCACGGTTTGCAACTAATTAGACCACGAAATCCACTGAACATTATTCTTGGCCATAATAACCCCTGGGGTGCTGATTGCGTCCTGCGTTTACCTTATAGAGCAGAATAAAAGGATTTACAACGTTTACCCTCCAATGCGCTTTCCTATTTAATAAGTGAATGAATAAATATCTGTTTCTTCCAGTCCCCCGCCCCATCCTCCCTGGGTGTCTGCCGTCTGTCTAGTAAGGGGGGGCCGGCTTCATGGGGTGCTTCTCGCTTGTTCTGTTGGACCTGGGATCTATCTGGCTGGACCAGTCACCAGGGGTGCGGGAGGGGGATATACTGCATCAATGTGTAAGCAGGGGCGGTGCCAGCTGATACAGAGGCTGAGATAGACCCCACCCCTCAGGGCACTGTGCACGGGGTGCTGCTACACTAGTTATCTTTATTTAGACCACAACCCTACTTAGATAGGCCACAACCCTTTGAGGTTTGCCCCGGTCCTTTTAGAGCACCCCTAGTTTTTCTTCCGACTTAAAGCCCTGGTGGAAAGCATCTCATAGAATAAGCTAATGTTGGAAGGCTTTCTCATATCGATAGAAGTCAAGTTCCTACACGGCACACAAGCAGCTTCACCTGCAATATATAATCATCATAATTAAATACATATGGGTCGTAGTGACCAGAGCACTCTGTATATGACTCCGCTGGCTCCTGGGGCCTCATTTATGAGGCTGTACGTCACTTTTACGCCGCTGGTGCGTCACTTTTTGTGACGCACCAGGGTCCTCATTTATGAGGCCGTGCGTCACTTTTACGCCGCCGGTGCGTCACTTTTTGTGACGCACCAGTGGCGTAAACAATGCGCCTTGTTGCGCCATATTTACAAAGTGACGCATCTAGGTAGATGAGTCACTTTATAAAGCCCTGCACCACATTATACCTCCGCCAGGTATAATGTATGCAAGGGGGGCGTTTTGACGCAAGAAAGGGTCGTAGAAATGACGCAGTGAAGTCTATAAGATTTCACTGCGCCACTTCTAGGACTCAAATGCGTCAAAATCTTACGCCTGCCTCACAGCAGGCGTAAGACTGACGCAGGCCCTTTCACATGGGGCTTGCCCCATGTGAATGGACACATTGCTGGAGTTGCGTCACTTTTGTGACACACTCCAGCAATGCGTCACTTTTGCGCCTACAGATACGTCAGAAATACTGACGTATCTGTAACTCCTTGCGACATGATGCGTCATACTGTAAATATGACACATCATTGCTGTCGCAAGGAGGGCGCATTGAAAAGTGACGCATCGCTTTTCTCAGGCAGCGATGCGTCACTTTTCATAAATCAGGCCCCGGTGGCGTAAAAAATGCGCCTTGTTGCGCCATATTTACAAAGTGACGCATCTAGGTAGATGCGTCACTTTATAAACCCCTGCGCTACATTATACCTGCACCAGGTATAATGTATGCAGGGGGGGCGTTTTGACGCAAGAAAGGGTCGTAGAAGTGACGCAGTGAAATCTATGAGATTTCACTACACCACTTCTAGGACACAAATGCGTCAATTTCTTACGCCTGCCTCACAGCAGGAGTAAGACTGACGCAGGCCCTTTCACATGGGGCTTGTCCCATGTGAAAGGATACACTGCTGGAGTTGCGTCACTTTTGTGACACACTCCAGCAATGCGTCACTTTTGCGCCATACAGATTCGTCAGAAATACTGACGTATCTGTAACTCCTTGCGCAATGATGCGTCATACTGTAAATATGACGCATCATTGGCGTCGCAAGGAGGGCGTAGTGAAAAGTGACGCATCGCTGTTTTCACGCAGCGATGCGTCACTTTTCATAAATGAGGCTCCTAGTGTCGTCCTGGGTATATATATAATGTGTCATGCCTGGTTGACTTGATGAGGGACCCCTAGTGATGACCTGTGGAACAGCACCCTTTCAAATTTCTTTTTAAGTGGAGCGCAGCGCATGCAATGTCTTTCGACATTGTATACTCTACGGAATAGCAGCACGCCCATGGTTAGTGATATGTTCCTTCATGTGCATTTCCAAATTACCTCGGTTTGGTTGGTGACTAGGTTACATTTGTCCCTCCTTTTGCTGTTTTGTTCACGCCCTGGAGACTGGCCCTGTTTCATGGATCATCTCACGATCGGCCTTATACGTTACTTTTGACGCACTACTGTTACGATTGCCTCAGCTTCTGGTTTGGAATTGTTGGGGCAGATTTATGAGGAAGTGACTCCGTGCATTCCGCAAACCATTTGGCTGCGCGGCACTGAGTCACTTTCGAAGCACAGGGATGCAACTTTTTTACAAGAATATGTTGCATCTCTGTGCTTCCCCATGCACTGGCGCACAAACTGCTGCCATGTGCCGGCGCAGGCACCCTTGCGCCATGGTGCAAGGATGCCTGCGTCATGGGGAGATTGTTTTTGTGCAGGAAGGGGCACCTTCCTGCACAAAAACAATCACTACTGGCATTTTCCTCTTTCAATGCATTCTGTAGAATTCAGCACGCATTGAAAGAGAAACAAGCATTTGCAATGCAATAGGTCTCGCATTAGGAAAGTGTGAGCTATTGGTATTGTAAATGACAATTTTTTTAATATGTGTTGGCTTTGAAAATATATAAATTAATAGCATTGTTATTCACAAAGCCAATAGCTTACACTTTCCTAATGCGAGTCCTATTGGCTATGGCAATGCTTGTTGGTAGCAAGCAAGGACAGCGCTGTTGTGGGGCTGAGTGATGATGTGGTTGGGCTGAGTGATGTGGTGGTGTATTAGACTGATGTGGTGGTGTCCCCGAGTGATGTGGTGGTGTCCCCAGAGTGATGTGGTGGTGCCCCCGAGTGATGTGGTGGTGTCTCCAAATGATGTGGTGGTGTCCCAGAGTGATGTGGTGGTGTCCCCGAGCGATGTGGTGGTGTCCCCGAGTGATAGAGGGTGGATTTGGAGGGTGGATTTGGAGGTTGGATTTGGAGGGTGGATATGGAGGGTGGATTTTGAGGGTGGAGTTGGGGGGTGGAGTTGGAGGGTGGATTTGGAGGGTGGATTTGGAGGGTGGAGTTGGAGGGTGGAGTTGGAGGGTGGATTTGGAGTTGGAGGGTGGAGTTGGAGTTGGAGGATGAAGTTGAAGGGTGGCGTTGGAGGGTCGAGTTGCAGGGTGGAGTTGGAGGGTGGAGTTTGAGTTGGAGGGCGGAGGGTGGATTTGGAGGGTGAAGTTGGAGGGTGGATTTGGAGGGTGGATTGGAGGGTGGAGTTGGATGGTGGAGTTGGATGGTAGTGTTGGATGGTGGAGTTGGAGGGTGGAGTTGGATGGTGGAGTTGGATGGAGGAGTTGGAGGGTGGAGTTGAATGGTGGAGTTGGATGGTGGAGTTGGAATTTGAGGGTGGAGTTGGAGTTTGAGGGTGGAGTTGGAGTTGGAGGGTGGAGTTGGAGGGTGGAGTTGGAGGGTGGAGTTGGAGGGTGGAGTTGATGGGTGGAGTTGAAGGGTGGAGTTGGAGTTGGAGGGTGTAGTTGGAGGGTGGAGTTGGAGGGTGGAGTTAAAGGGTGGAGTTGGAAGTTGGAGTTGGAGGGTGGGGTTGGAAGTTGGAGTTGGAGGGTGTAGTTGGTAGGTGGAGTTGGAAGGTGGAGTTGGAGGGTGGAGTTGGAGGGTGGAGTTGGAGGGTGGTGTTGGAGGGTGGAGTTGAAGTTGGAGGGTGGAGTTGGATCCAGAGGGTGGAGTTGGATTGGAGGGTGTAGTTGGAGTTGGTGGGTGGAGTTGGCGTTGGAGGGTGGCATTGGAGAGTAGAGTTGGCGGGTGGAGTTGGAGGGTGGAGTTGGAGGGCGGAGTTGGAAGGTGTAGTTGGATTTGGAGGGTGGAGTTGGAGTTGGAGAATGGAGTTGGAGTTGCAGGGTGGAGTTGGAGGGAGGAGTTGGAGGGTGGAGTTGGAGGGAGGAGTTGGAAGTTGGAGTTGTAGGGTGGAGTTGGAGGGTGGAGTTGGAGCGTGGAGTTGGAGGGTGGAGTTGGAGGGTGGAGTTGGAAGTTGGAGTTGTAGGGTGGATTTGGAAGGTGGAGTTGGATGGTGGAGTTGGAGGGTTGAGTTGGAGGGTAGAGTTGGAGTTGGAGGGTGGAGTTGGAGTTGGAGGGTAGAGTTGGAGTTGGAGGGTGGAGTTGGAGTTGAAGGGTGGAGTTGGAGTTGAAGGGTGGAGTTGGAGGATGGAGTTGGAGGGTGGAGTTGGAGGGTGGAGGGTGGAATTGGAGGTTGGCGTTGGAGGGTTGAGTTGGAGGGTTGAGTTGGAGGGTGGAGTTGGAGGAGGGAGTTGGAGGGTGGAGTTGGAGGGTTGAGGTGGCGTTGGAGTTGGAGGGTGGAGTTTGAGTCGAAGGGTAGACTTGGATTTGGAGGGTGGATTTGGAGTTGGAGGGTGAAGTTGGAGTTGGAGAGTGGAGTCGGAGGGTGGAGTTGGAGGGTGGAGTTGGAGTTTGAGGGTGGAGTTGGAGTTGAAGGGTGGAGTTGGAGGATGGAGTTGGAGGGTGGAGTTGGAGGCCGGCGTTGGAGGTTTGAGTTGGAGGGTTGAGTTGGAGGGTGAGGTTGGAGGATGGAGTTGGAGGGTTGAGGTGGCGTTGGAGGGTTGAGTTGGAGTTGAAGGGTGGAGTTGGATTTGGAGGGTGGATTTGGAGTTGGAGGGTGAAGTTGGAGTTGGAGGGTGGAGTTGGAGTTGGAGGGTGGAGTTGGAGTTGGTGGGTGGAGTTGGAGGGTGGAATTGGGTGGTGGAGTTGGAGGGTGCAGGGTGGAGTTGGAGGGTGGAGTTGGAGTTGGAGTTGGAGGGTAGAGTTGGAGGGTGGAGATGGAGGGTGGAGTTGGAGGGTGGAGTTGGAGGTTGGAGTTGGAAGGTGGAGTTGGAGGTTGGATTTGGAGGGTGGAATTGGAGGGTGGAGTTGGAGGGTGGAGTTGGAGGGTGGATTTGGAGGGTGGAGTTGGAGGGTGGAGTTAGAGGGTGGAGTTGGAGTTGGAGGGTGGAGTTGAATTTGGAGGGTTGAGTTGGAGTTAGAGGGTGGAGTTGGAGGGTGGAGTTGGAGTGTGGAGTTGGATATGGAGGGTGGAGTTGGAGTTGGAGGGTGGAGTTGGAGAGTGGAGTTGGTGGGTGGAGTTGGAGGGTGGAGTTGGAGGGCGGAGTTGGAAGGTGAAGTTGGAATTGGAGGGTGGAGTTGGAGTTGGAGGGTGGAGTTGGAGTTGGAGGGTGGAGTTGGAGGGTGGAGTTGGAGGGGGGAGTTGGAGGGTGAAGTTGGAGTTGGAAGGTGGAGTCGGAGCGTGGAGTTGGAGGGTGGAGTTGGAGTTGGAGGGTGGAGTTGGAGGGTGGAGTTGGAAATTGGAGTTGGAGGGTTGAGTTGGAGTTGGAGGGTGGAGTTGGAAGGAGGAGTTGGAGGGTGAAGTTGGAGGGTGGAGTTGGAGTTGGAGGGTGGAGTTGGAGTTGGAGGGTGGAGTTGGAGTTGAAGGGTGGAGTTGGAGGATGGAGTTGGAAGGTGGAGTTGGAGGGTGGAGGGTGGAGTTGGAGGTTGGCATTGGAGGGTTGAGTTGGAGTGTTGAGTTGGAGGGTGGAGTTGGAGGGTGGAGTTGGAGGGTTAAGGTGGCATTGGAGTTGGAGGGTGGAGTTAGAGTTAAAGGGTGGAGTTGGATTTGGAGGGTGGATTTGGAGTTGGAGGGTGAAGTTGGAGGGTGGAGTTGGAGGGTGGAGTTGGTGTTGGAGGGTGGAGTTGGAGTTGAAGGGTGGAGTTGGAGGATGGAGTTGGAGGATGGAGTTGGAGGGTAGAGGGTGGAGTTGGAGGTTGGCGTTGGAGAGTTGAGTTGGAGGGTTGAGTTGGAGGATGGAGTTGGAGGGTGGAGTTGGAGGGTTGAGCTGGCGTTGGAGGGTGGAGTTGGAGTTGATGGGTGGAGTTGGATTTGGAGGGTGGACTTGGAGGGTGAAGTTGGAGTTGGAGGGTGGAGTTGGAGGGTGGAGTTGGAGTTGGAGGGTGGAATTGGAGGGTGGAGTTGGAGGGTGGAGGGCGGAGTTGAAATGTGGAGTTGGAGTTGAAGTTGGAGGGTGGGGTTGGAGGGTGGAGATGGAGGGTGGAGTTGGAGGGTGGAGTTGGAGTTGGAGGGTTGAGTAGGAAGGTGGAGTTGGAGGGTTGATTCGGAGGGTGGAATTGGAGGGTGGAGTTGGAGTTGAAGGGTGGAGTTGGATTTGGAGGGTGGAGTTGGAGTTGGAGGGTGCAGTTGAATTTGGAGGGTGGAGTTGAAGGGTGGGGTTGGAGGGTGGAGTTGGAGGGTGGAGTTGGAGTTGAAGGGTGGAGTTGGAGGATGGAGTTGGAGGGTGGAGTTGGAGGGTGGAGGGTGGAGTTGGAGGTTGGCGTTGGAGGGTTGAGTTGGAGGGTTGAGTTGGAGGGTGGAGTTGGAGGGTTGATGTGGCATTGGAGGGTGGAGTTGGAGTTGAAGGGTGGAGTTGGATTTGGAGTTGGAGGGTGAATTTGGAGTTGGAGGGTGGATTTGGAGTTGGAGGGTGGCGTTGGAGTTGGAGGGTGGAGTTGGAGGGTGGAGATGGAGGGTGGAGTTGGAGTTGGAGAGTGAAGTTGGAGGGTGGAGATGGAGGGTGGAGTTGGAGGGTGGAGTTGGAGTTGGAGGGTGGAGTTGGAAGGTGGAATTGGAGGGTGGATTTGGAGGGTGGAATTGGAGGGTGGAGTTGGAGGGTGGAGTTGGAGGGTGGATTTGGAGGGTGGAGATGGAGGGGGGAGTTGGAGGCTGGAGTTGGAGTTGGAGGGTGGAGTTGGAGTTGGAGGGTGAAGTTGGAGTTGGAGGGTGGCGTTGGAGTTGGAGGGTGGAGTTGGAGGGTGGAGTTGGAGGGTGGAGTTGGAGGGTGGAGTTGGAGGGTGGACTTGGATCTGGAGGGTGAAGTTGGAGTTGGAGGGTGGAGTTGGAGTTGGAGGGTGGAGTTGGAGAGTGGAGTTGGCGGGTGGAGTTGGAGGGTGGAGTTGGAGGGCAGAGTTGGAAGGTGAAGTTGGAATTGGAGGGTGGAGTTGGAGTTGGAGGGTGGAGTTGGAGTTGGAGGGTGGAGTTGGAGGGTGGAGTTGGAGGGTGGAATTGGAGGGTGGAGTTGGAGTTGAAGGGTGGAGTTGGAGTGTGGAGTTGGAGTTGGAGGGTGGAGTTGGATTTGGAGGGTGGAGTTGGAGGGTGGAGAGGAGGGTGGAGGTGGAGTTGGAGGGTGGAGTTGGAGTTGAAGGGTGGAGTTGGAGGATGGAGTTGGAGGGTGGAGGGTGGAGTTGGAGGTTGGCGTTGAAGGGTTGAGTTGGAGGGTGGAGTTGGAGGGTGGAGTTGGAGGGTTGATGTGGCGTTGGAGGGTGGGGGTGGAGTTGGAGTTGAAGGGTGGAGTTGGATTTGGAGTTGGAGGGTGAAGTTGGAGTTGGAGGGTGGAGTTGGAGGGTGGAGTTGGAGGGTTGAGTTGGAGGGTGGAGTTGGAGTTGGAGGGTGAAGTTGGAGGGTGGAGATGGAGGGTGGAGTTGGAGGGTGGAGTTGGAGTTGGAGGGTGGAGTTGGAAGGTGGAATTGGAGGGTGGATTTGGAGGGTGGAATTGGAGGGTGGAGTTGGAGGGTGGAGTTGGAGGGTGGATTTGGAGGGTGGAGTTGGAGGGTGGAGTTGGAGGGTGGAGGGTGGAGTTGGAATGTGGAGTTGGAGTTGAAGTTGGAGGGTGTGGTTGGAGGGTGGAGATGGAGGGTGGAGTTGGAGGGTGGAGTTGGAGTTGGAGGGTTGAGTTGGAAGGTGGAGTTGGAGGGTGGAATTGGAGGGTGGAGTTGGAGTTTAAGGGTGGAGTTGGAGTTGGAGGGTGGAGTTGGAGTTGGAGGGTGGAGTTGAATTTGGAGGGTGGAGTTGGAGGGTGGAGTTGGAGGGTTGAGTTGGAGTTAAAGGGTGGAGTTGGACGATGGAGTTGGAGGGTGGAGTTGGGGGGTGGAGGGTGGAGTTGGAGGTTGGTGTTGGAGGGTTGAGTTGGAGGGTTGAGTTGGAGGGTGGAGTTGGGGGGTTGATGTGGCGTTGGAGGGTGGAGTTGGAGGGTGAATTTTGAGTTGGAGGGTGGAGATGGAGTTGGAGGGTGGAGTTGGAGGGTGGAGATGGAGGGTGGAGTTGGAGTGTGAAGTTGGAGGGTAGAGATGGAGGGTGGAGTTGGAGTTGGAGGGTGGAGTTGGAAGGTGGAATTGGAGGGTGGATTTGGAGGGTGGAATTGGAGGGTGGAGTTGGAGGGTGGAGTTGGAGGGTGGATTTGGAGGGTGGAGATGGAGGGTGGAGTTCGAGGGTGGAGTTGGAGTTGGAGGGTGGAGTTGGAGTTGGAGGGTGAAGTTGGAGTTGGAGGGTGGCGTTGGAGTTGGAGGGTGGAGTTGGAGGGTGGAGTTGGAGGGTGGAGTTGGAGGGTGGAGTTGGAGTTGGAGGGTGGAGTTGGATCTGGAGGGTGAAGTTGGAGTTGGAGGGTTGAGTTGGAGTTGGAGGGTGGAGTTGGAGGGTGGAGTTGGAGAGTGGAGTTGGCGGGTGGAGTTGGAGGGTGGAGTTGGAGGGCGGAGTTGGAAGGTGAAGTTGGAATTGGAGGGTGGAGTTGGAGTTGGAGGGTGGAGTTGGAGTTGGAGGGTAGAGTTGGAGGGTGGAGTTGGAGGGTGGAATTGAAGGGTGGAGTTGGAGTTGAAGGGTGGAGTTGGAGGGTGGAGTTGGAGTTGGAGGGTGGAGTTGGATTTGGAGGGTGGAGCCGGAGGGTGGAGTTGGAGGGTGGAGGTGGAGTTGGAGGGTGGAGTTGGAGTTGAAGGGTGGAGTTGGAGGATGGAGTTGGAGGGTGGAGTGTGAGGGTGGAGGGTGGAGTTGGAGGTTGGCGTTGAAGGGTTGATTTGGAGGGTGGATTTGGAGGGTGGAGTTGGAGGGTTGATGTGGCGTTGGAGGGTGGGGTTGGAGTTGGAGTTGAAGGGTGGAGTTGGATTTGGAGTTGGAGGGTGAAGTTGGAGTTGGAGGGTGGAGTTGGAGTTGGAGGGTGGAGTTGGAGTTGGAGGGTGGAGTTGGAGGGTGGAGTTGGAGGGAGGAGTTGGAGGGTAAAGTTGGAGTTGGAGGGTGAAGTTGGAGGGTGGAGATGGAGGGTGGAGTTGGAGGGTGGAGTTGGAATGTGGAATTGGAGGGTGGATTTGGAGGGTGGCATTGGAGGGTGGAGTTGGAGGGTGGAGTTGGAGTGTGTATTTGGAGGGTGAAGTTGGAGGGTGGAGTTGGAAGCTGGAGTTGGAGTTGGAGGGTGGAGTTGGAGTTGGAGTTGGAGGGTGGCGTTGGAGTTGGAGGGTGGAGTTGGAGGGTGGAGTTGGAGGGTGGAGTTGGAGGGTGGAGTTGGAGGGTGGGGTTGGAGTTGGAGGGTGGAGTTGGATCTGGAGGGTGGAGTTGGAGTTGGAGGGTGGAGTTGGAGGGTGGAGTTGGAGAGTGGAGTTGGCGGGTAGAGTTGGAGGGTGGAGTTGGAGGGCAGAGTTGGAAGGTGAAGTTGGAATTGGAGGGTGGAGTTGGAGTTGGGGGTGGAGTTGGAGTTGGAGGGTGGAGTTGGAGGGGGGAGTTGGAGGGTGAGGTTGGAGGGTGGAGTCGGAGCGTGGAGTTGGAGGGTGGAGTTGTGGTTGGAGGGTGGAGTTGGAGGGTGGAGTTGGAAATTGGAGTTGGAGGGTGGAGTTGGAAGTTGGAATTGGAGGGTGGAGTTGGAAGGTGGAGTTGGAGGGTGGAGTTGGAGGGTGGAGTTGGAGTTGGAGGGTGGAGTTGGAGTTGGAGGGTGGAGTTGGAGTTGAAGGGTGGAGTTGGATTTGGAGGGTGGATTTGGAGTTGGAGGGTGAAGTTGGAGTTGGTGGGTGGAGTTGGAGGGTAGAGTTGGAGGTTGGAGTTGGAGTTGGAGGGTGGAGTTGGAGTTGAAGGGTGGAGTTGGAGGATGGGGTTGGAGGATGGAGTTGGAGAGTGGAGTTGGAGGGTGGAGGGTGGAGTTGGAGGTTGGCGTTGGAGGGTTGAGTTGGAGGGTTGAGTTGGAGGGTGGAGTTGGAGGGTGGAGTCGGAGGGTTGAGGTGGCGTTGGAGTTGGAGGGTGGAGTTGAAGGGTGGAGTTGGATTTGGAGGGTGGATTTGGAGGGTGAAGTTGGAGTTGGAGGGTGGAGTTGGAGTTGGAGGGTGGAGTTGGAGTTGGAGGGGGGAGTTGGAGGGTGGAATTGGAGGGTGGAGTTGGAGGGTGGAGGGTGGAGTTGGAGGGTGGAGTTGGAGTTGGAGTTGGAGTTGGAGGGTGGGGTTGGAGGGTGGAGTTGGAGGGTGGAGTTGGAGTTGGAGGGTTGAGTTGGAAGGTGGAGTTGGAGGATGGATTTGGAGGGTGGAATTGGAGGGTGGAGTCGGAGTTGAAGGGTGGAGTTGGAGTTGGCGGGTGGAGTTGGAGGGTGGAGTTGGAGGGTAGAGTTGGAGGGTGGAGTTGGAGGGTGGAGTTGGAGGGTGGATTTGGAGGGCAGAGGATGGAGTTGGAGGGTGGAGTTGGAGGGTGGCGTTGGAGGGTGGAGTTGGAGTTGGAGGGTTGAGTTTGAGGGTGGAGTTGGAGGGTGGAGTTGGAGGGTGGAGTTGGAGTTGGAGGGTGGAGTTGGAGTTGGAGGGTGGAGATGGAGGGTGGAGTTGGAGGGTGGAGGGAGAGTAAGGAGTAACAGAAAGAGCATGGGTGCGAGAGCGAGAAAGAGACGTAGAGAAAAGGGTAGGAGGAGGCAAAAAATTACACGAGTGGTGAGCACGTAGAAAGTGAAACAAATTGAGTTAAAAACACCTGGCGACTGCTTATATTTTTCAATATTCAGCATTGAAAGGGAAAGTAGGTTAGCAGAGGGATGTTACGGGGAGAGTGAGGGAGAGCGCAAGAATGAGATAGAACTACAGGGGAGGAATGGAGATAAAGAGATCAAGGAGTAACAGAAAGAGCGTGGGTGTGAGAGCGAGAAAGAGACGCGAGGAGAGGAGCTTTTAGTGAGGGGCAAAAGGCCCACTGGTGAGCTTTAGCTAATGCATGGCGAGAGTAGGGCTAAAAGAACAAGACAGCGGGGAGTGCATTACTTTGAAGTCTGATGGAGGGGGCGGGGGAGCAAATGGTGAGGCACATGTTATTTACAGACCTCTGCCTGGTGAGGAGTGAGGACGCCTTGTTGCGCCATATTTACAAAGTGACGCATCTAGGTAGATGCGTCACTTTGTAAACCCCTGTGCCACATTATACCTGCACCAGGTGTAATATATGTAAGGGGGTATTTTGACGCAAGAAAGGGTCGTAGAAATGACGCAGTGAAATCTATAAGATTTCGCTGCGCAACTTCTAGGACTCAAATGCGTCAAAATCTTATGCCTGCCTCACAGCAGGCATAAGACTGACGCAGGCCCTTTCACATGGTGCTTGCCCCATGTGAAAGGACACATTGCTGGAGTTGCGTCACTTTTGTGACACACTCCAGCAATGTGTCACTTTTGCGCCTACAGATACATCAGAAATACTGACGTATCTGTAACTCCTTGCGACATGATGCGTCATACTGTAAATATGACGCATCATTGGTGTAGCAAGGAGGGCACATTGAAAAGTGACGCATCGCTGTTTTCACGCAGCGATGCGTCTCTTTTCATAAATGAGGCCCCGGTGGTGTAAAAAATGCGCCTTGTTATGCCATATCTACAAAGTGACGCATCTTGGTAGATGCGTAACTTTGTAAACCCCTGCGCCACATTATACCTGCGCCAGGTATAATGTATGCGGGGTAGGCATTTTGACACAAGAAAGGGTCGTAGAAGTGACGCAGTGAAATCTATGTGATTTCACTGCGCCACTTCTAGGACACAAATGCGTCAATTTCTTACGCCTGCCTCACAGGAGGCGTAAGACTGACGCAGGCCCTTTCACTTGGGGCTTGCCCCATGTGAAAGGATACACTGCTGGAGTTGCGTCACTTTTGTGACACACTCCAGCAATGCGTCACTTTTGTGCCATACAGATACGTCAGAAATACTGACGTATCTGTAACTCCTTGTCTCTGATGCCGCTTTTGTTCCATTAATCATCTAGGAGCTTGGCAGCTATAATGACTCTCCTTGCTGGGGGCTCCTCTCCCAGGCCCTGCTCGAGTGAGCATGGCACCATATTCACGCATGCCGGGGAATACTAGAAGTTTTGATTTTGTGCCTAAGACTGTGCGTGTTGAAATCAGTGAAGCACATAAGAAGGAAAAAATTTGCTCTTTTTAGTTGATGATATTATAAAAAATGAATGCAAGATTGTTGAGCGGGCTATTGAATGTATCCAGGGTTTTTCTAGCCGAGGCATTTTTGATGTAACTTTCTCCAGTGATTTTATTTGTAAGGATTTTTTGGGATGTGTGGCACATCGCAAAGACACCCAGCCTTTTTGTGGCCTCACTGTTACTTCTATGACTACCCCAAAGGGGGTAATTCTGGTAGTGCATATGTACAACCCCTATACTGATCACAGATTGATTGGGGTGTTTTTAAATCGTTATTGCAGTAACATCAGGGGTGGGCAAAAAATACAAAACATCTGTGGGATCTGGAATGGAAAACGAAAGTATATAGTCACGCTTAAGGGGGATCCGGCTGGTCTAGGAGGCCTGGCACACCCCCCACAGACTTTCTCTCTGGGGCAAATAAGGGGTTCTTAGAGTATTCTGGACAGCCCCTTTTCTGCAGACTCTGCCAGCAATTTGGACACGCTAAGGAACATTGCTCTGGCATGATTTGCAGGAATTGTGGGGGCGCGGATCATAAAGCCCAAGACTGTGTAGTTCCTAAAAAATGTAACCTATGTGGCGGTACTGATCATCTATTTAAAACCTGCCCTAAAGGGAAGTTTTCCTACGCTTCTGCTGCTAGTGTACAGGGTCCTCCGTCTCTTTCATCTGCCCGCATGTTGCAGCAACTACTTCTGATGCGGTTCAGGATGTTCCTGACTCTGAGATCTTAGGACTCATTGATGGCAGAGAAATTAGGAGATGCGGGGTGGCTCAGGAGACCGCTGAGGGGGATGTGGAGGAGAATGATGAGGCGTATGGGGTGGACCCTTCAGACCCAGACATAGACTTGCAGTCCCTACAGACAGAAGATGAGAAGGAGCGAGCTGAAATACTGCGCCTTAAACAAGAGGCTTTGGATAGGAAAG
Organism: Lissotriton vulgaris; assembly: GCF_964263255.1. Lineage (NCBI taxonomy): Eukaryota > Metazoa > Chordata > Amphibia > Caudata > Salamandridae > Lissotriton > Lissotriton vulgaris. Next base: position 2,407,471 of record NW_028250362.1, on the reverse strand, counting down.
CGCGGCACGCAGGTTTGTCCCAGACAGAATCAGTTGTGGTTCCTACTCCAGGTGTTGATCAGGTACCCTCAATGTCTGAAATGTAACTTACAGAGGTGCCTTAAACTGTTTTTTCTGTCATTTCTCCCACAGTGCCACCACCTCCTAAACCGCAACATAAAGTCAAAATGGTGAAGAAAGTAACAGAATCCCCTGTTTTGCAAGTGGCCCAACCTGGTGTGATCAAAAATCAGCCAAAGGAGATGGATCACAGCGGGTGGACCACTAAAATCACAAATAAGCGAAAATCCTGCACCTCCCAACAAGTAGTGGACTCCTCTCCTTCTATCCGCTATAAGCGTCGCATTTCCTCTCTGGATCGTTTTTCTGGAGGGAGAAGGTGTGACCCCTTACTCAGCCTCTCTGATTCAGAGGAGGCATTTCGGGAAGTTGCACAGGTGCTAGAAATTACTGACAGTCCAGTTCTTAACTTGGAGAGTACGCCAGATTTGGAGGCCCTGTTTTCGGCATCCACTCTCCAGAGTAATAATGAAGGATCTAAATCTGTAATACCACTTATTTGTTTACAGGAATGTGGCTCTCTTATCAACCAAAGTATTTCTCCTTTCAGAAATACTGGCCCTATGTCGATATGGCTCCGCTTCCGGGCCAGGCAGGAGCAAGGGCGGGAGGTCGCACGTTGGAGAACCACTGCGCCACCAGGGGGGCTCTCACCCACGGGTTACTTTGGCGTGTCAAACAGGTCTTCATGGGTCCGTCGGAAGTTACTGGGCATTCTCCCTCCGTGGCCCCCGGAGCGATCCCCACCGGCTTCCCCGATTCCTCCTGCGGGGCTTCACGTTATTGGAGGGCTCTCTCCCCAAGCAGATCTAGCCTCATGTGATGGTAATTGCCCCTTTGTGGAAGGGAGGGCAATAGCCGGCCAGCAGGGCTCGGAGCGCCCCACTTTACCCTGCAATAGCGGCCGCCATGTTGGTTAGGGCATCGGTAGGCAAAGGTGGTCAGGGGGCTCACCTCCACAGTTTCTGCTACCCCCGAGGTCCACCTAGTTGCTTCCTACCTCCGCCACCGGCTCTCCAGCAGGATCCGCGCTCACGGCGAGCTCTAGGACAGCCTCAGCTCCTCGGTGCCGGAACCGCCACCATGATGGTAAAGGGACACCGGGCCCGGCAGGACACCTGGACACCCCCACCACGTCTCCCAGTAGGGCCGGATCACCGGGCGGGCACCTGCAGACGAGCCAGGGAGCGGTGCTACACGCCTGTGCGAGTCCCTCGGGTCGGGGGGTCTCGAGCTGCTCCGGTCTCGGACCTTCGGTTATGCCGCCATCTTGAGGATCGCAGGGTTCCAGGGGGGGGGCGTCTTCCAGTCTGCTCCGCATCGTCGTCTGTAGCCAATTCCACGAAACAGCGTGCTCCCCAAGGTCGGGCCGGCCAGGGGCACCTCCGGTAACAAGTTGGTGCCGTTTGGTGTGGTTTGAATGTCGGATATCGAGGCAGCTAGCCGGAGCTCTGGAGAGTCACGTCCTAGCCAGTCATGGTGCTGGCCAAGCCCCCAGACTTAAGACAGACTTAAGACAAAATCCTAACTTAAGTCTGTCTTAAGTCTGTCTTAAGACAAAATCCTAAATTCTGGGAATACCAAAAGTAGTAAGTTTAGTATTTTGTCTTAAGTTAGTTCTGTGAATCGGGCCCTAGGTCTGCGTGTGGTGTTGTGGGGGAAAAAGCTCTCACTTAAACAGTGTTTTTATGGCGGTTTGTTTTCCTTTATTCATCATGGCCATATCCCTAGCCTCTTGTAATGTGAGAGATTTGGGTACAGAATTGCGTAGGAGGACAGTCCTTGATTATTTTAGCAATACCACTTGTGATGTTATTTGTTTACAGGTATGCTGGCTCTCTTATCAACTAAAGTATTTCTCCTTTCAGCAATACTGGCCCTATGGGCCCTCAGCATGGCCTGGGGGTGCCAACAAGAATGATGGTATTGTGATTATTTTTAAAAACAAACATTGACAAATAATAGAGCAGAAAATCCTGTGGCCAGGAAGAGCTCTTTTGCTGTCAATATTAATGGATGGCCTCCCTTTAAAATGATGTGCTGTATATGCTCCGGCCAATAAACCGGAGAGGGAACAGTTGTTTCACATCATAAAACCTTTTCTTGCAGGTGCCACGCCACCCCTCCTAGTGGGAGATTTTAACTGTATCTTGCATGACAAAGATAGGCAGGGTGCACAGGCTGCTTACACACTGGATGTCACTTCTAAACTTTTGTTGTCTCTTATTCATGATCTGGATTTCTATGACACTTATAGAAAACACCATCCTCCTTGTAGCGGCTTCACGTGGGAGGCGGATCATGGTTACGCCCGCTCCCGCCTAGATTTTGTTTTTGCATCAAAAACCCTGAGTGCGGATAAATGCTGCCTTACACATTTACCTTTCTCAGATCACAATATTTTGGCAGTTTGGTTCACAACACCAGGCCGGCCTCAAAGGGGTCCTGGGTTTTGAGATTAAATATTGAACTCCTTAAGGATGAGATCATTTGTGAGAAGTGTGTTCTACAATATCATGCACGGGCAAAGCAGCAAAATAGATTTCCAAAAAAGTACAAATGGTGGTGTTTGGTGAAACATCGAACCAAACTTTTCTTTCAGGAACAAGGCCGGCTCAAGCGCAGAACTGAATGTGACGGTTTTCAGAAACTACATTGGCACGTTATTCTTTAAAAAAAATTGGGAGAGGCAGGCAAAGACGTTAAGGAAGACATCCGATTAGTCACGATAGATATGAATGATTGAATGAAACGTAAAAATAGATTCACTATATTTCACTCTCGATTTCAATACTATCAGGAGAATGAAAATTGCACATCCTTTTTCTTTTTAAAAGCTAAATCCTCACACAAATTACTGACAAGATTACGTAATAAAAAGGGGGATATCATGCAAGGTGTTGAACATTGCCAACAAATAGAATTTGATTTTTATTCACGCTTATAGGATGCCCCACACACCCTTCTTCTTTGCAGGACCTTGAGAAAAATTGGTGCGGTCTGGAGGGTGGTCTCGATGTGACCCAGATTGACCTCCGGGAACAGTCTTTTGATGGAGAAGACTTTCTGTTGGCACTACAGTCCTCTCCCAGAGGTTCTAGCCCTGGACTGGATGGGCTCACTTGGGAGTTTTACCAAAATGTTTGGGCCCTGTTGAGTTTTGATTACATGGCAATGATTAATGCAGGTTTTTCTAATAAAAAATGTTCTGCAGATTTCTCCGCTGGGGTGATCTCCCTCTTGTATAAGAAAGGGGATGAAACCTCCCTGAATAATTGGAGACCAATCAGGCCTCTGAATGTCAATTACAAATTGATAGCTAAGGTACTTGCACGGCGCTTTCGAGCAGTCACGCATGCTTGCGTTCACCCAGATCAAGCTTGCGCTATCAGAAGGCGTACTATTGTGAATAGCCTTGGCACTTTATGAGATGCGCTCTGGTACAATTACGAAAGGGCTCTACCTCTGGGTGTTCTCAGCCTGGATTATCCCAAAGCGTTTAATAACGTTTTTCATGATTTTCTTTTTCTGGTTTTAAAAACAATGAATGTTCCTCCTACTTTTATTAAAATGATACAGTCCCTTTACCAAGGAGCTCGCAGCCAAGTGAGTATCAACGGTTTTACACCGCTGGATTTCCCATTTGCACTGGGGTACGTCAAGGGTGTCCAATGTCTCCCATCCTTTTTGTTTGTGCGTTGGAACCTTTCTTGTGCAAACTTAGAAAGGAAAAATTGGTAAAAAGGATTTTTGTACCTGGGCGTTCTGGGGTCCAGAATAAAGTTGTGGCATACATGGATGATGTGACGGTATCATGTTTTACTCCGACCTCTGTGCGCAGAGCGCTTTTACAAGCCTCTCTTTTTCAGGAAGTTTCAGGGTTATATTTAAACATGGACAAGAGTGTATGCTTGACCACAGGTCCCTGAGATCGGCTGGCGCATTTACAAGTAACAGTGACCACAGAACCCATGAAAATTCTAGGAGTATACTTCGGGGGCCAAGGGTAGGAGGAACAAAATTGAAAAAGTTTCTCTGTGGTCTTTGCGAAAGCTCACACTAGAAGGGAAGGTGTTGGTAATTAAAGATGTTTTGTTCCCCTTATTGCTATACCTTGCTATGGTGTTTCCTCCTCAGCACCGCACTTTGCAGACAATTCTGAAAATGATTTTTACTTTTTTGTGGAATTCTCGAATGGAAAAGCTCAGTAGGGATAAAGTATGTAGAACTTGGAAAAATGGAGGAAAAAGTTTGCCAGACCTTAAGACTTTTTTGTTGTCTAAAGTGTTCTGCTATCTTGTATCTCATACGGAGGAAGCTATGATTTCAGTACCTGCCTTGTTTACACGATATTTTGTGGGGGCAATGCTATGACGTTTTGGACTCTATACCCAACCTAACCTTTCTCCTTTGGCCCAAGAGGTACCGCCATACTATAAGGGGCTTTACTCCTTTTTACAGACTTTGGACACTGAATCTGTTGATAGAGATGTGTGTATTCACCCAAACTTCCTGAAAAATGAGCCCCGGAAACAAGAGCAGCCGATCCTGCTGGGCATCCTGTCAGAGTCACAGTCGTTGCGAGAATGGAAGATGGTTGGCCACAGAGACATTACGCACAGTCAACAGGGCGTGGCTTGGAAGGCTGCGCATGGATGCCTTCCTGTGAAGGAAGGCATCCAAGTTTTTCGGCATCAGCGAGGTTTGGCCCCCACAGCATGTTGCCTATGCATGAGATACAGACATGAAGAAACTGTTTTCCATTTGCTATGGGGTTGGCTTCATGCGAGGACCTTCTGGACTTTACTACAGCCCTTTCTTTTGAACATTGCAGGCATTTCTACCTTGTCTTTCCATGCCCTTCTGTAGTGTTCTGCTTGAGCTCGTGACTCGACCGGCTGGCGGGGCACGAGGACAAGCAGAAACAAGTAGGTGCTTTTATGAAAATAATACTCGCGCTGTGTATCTTGTGCGCGATAAGCAGAAACAAGTAGGTGCTTTTATGAAAATAATACTCGCGCTGTGTATCTTGTGCGCGATAAGCAGAAACAAGTAGGTGCTTTTATGAAAATAATACTCGCACTGTGTATCTCGTTCGAGCTGTTAATAACTGTGTTGTGTAGGTTTAAATCGGCAACGTTGTTGAAGCAGGTGTAAGCTTGCATGCTGAGTGCAACACGCAGCTCTTGTATCCGGTTAGGTAATTTCCTGAATAAATACTTCTTAAACTACTACGTGAAGTGTATTTACTACACCTTCTTTTTGGACAGGACATTTCTGCACAACGTTCCCACTGCGTGGAGACTGTTGAACTGTGCTACGGAGGCATTGTGGGACGCACGGAATATGCTTCTTTTTCTACATAAGGACATGGGGCCTCATTTATGAAAAGTGACGCATCGCTGCGTGAAAACAGCGATGCGTCACTTTTCACTGCGCACTCCTTGCGACACCAATGATGCGTCATATTTAATGTATGGCGCATCATGTCGCAAGGACTTACAGATACGTCAGTATTTCTGACGCATCTGTAAGCGCAAAAGTGACGCATTGCTGGAGTGTGTCACAAAAGTGACGCAACTCCAGCAATGCGTCCTTTCACATGGGGAAAGCCCCATGTGAAAGGGCTTGCGTCAGTCTTACGCCTGCTGTGAGGCAGGCGCAAGATTTTGACGCAACCGCATCCTAAAAGTGACGCAGTGAAATCTCATAGATTTCACTGCGTCACTATTACGAGGCTTTTTGCGGGGGAACGCCCCCTCTGCATACATTATACCTGACGCAGGTATAATGTGGCGCAGGGGTTTAAAAAGTGACGCATCTACCTAGATGCGTCACTTTTTAAATATGGCGCAACAAGGCGCATGTTTTACGCTGCCGATGCGTCACAAAAAGTGACGCATCCGCAGCGCAAAAGTGACGCAAGGCCTCATAAATGAGGCCCAAGGATGCTAAGGCGTGCAGAACCTTTTACTTGTTAAAATCATTACTTGTGTTCATATAGATCGTGCCACCTTGGGACTTGAGGAAGCCAACACTTTGTGGCAAATTAAAAACTGGAAAGGTTGAGTCACTTAAGACATTTATTTATAGTCTATTGTTGACAACTTCTGTTTTTCTTTGCCTTGCCACCAGGCTATGAGGATTGGCATTTATATAGGTGACAAATAAAATCTTTATTCAATTTTTGAGGGTGGGCCATGCCACGCTTGGGGGACAAACTGCCATTTTTCTGCCACTTGACCTCTTGATGTACATATTGTAGTTCTTTGCCATACAACTCTGTATATGTAATGTTGGCTCTATTAAGGTGACAAAATGTTTGTTGACTGTAACTCTGTTTGTATGCCTTTATCCACCTAGTAAAGGGTTTTGAAACAGCATATAAAGATAGAGATACTTATTTTATCATAACTGGCACCCACTGTGCAAGATGCCATTTGCAATTAATTCACAGTGCAGACAAGTACACAGTGCCGTCATCTATGCTACGTGTAGTTCAAAGTATACTACGTGCAGCTACGTGTAGTACTGCTACACAAACTATGCCCAGAATAATTTATGACATGTCCTTCCAACGAGAAGGACACCTAAGAGAGAAAAAAAAGGGAACATCTCTAATTGAACCTTACCCCTAGAAGGGGGAAAATAAAAGAAAGTAAAGCCCCCCTCCCCCCTCCCTAAACTGCTGATGGTGGTCAAGGCTTCTCGTGACTATTGAGGCTGATCCGTCAGGTGTAGGCTGTTATTGAAAGAGGTGTAGATCCCTAATGGAGGGAGGACAGACCCCTGAGGGCAGACCCTGTGAAAGGAAAGCGACTAGTGGTCCCCAGCAGCAGACTGGACAGTACTGGGCCCTCTCCGGGATACCACTAACTCGTCCTTTTCCACTGCTAAGATACCCTCCAGGTGGAAACAGGCATGGGTCTCCCCCGTCATAAAAAAACCTACGCTAGTCAAACTCTGCCGTAAAATGTTAGACCTATATCGCTGCTACCCTAGCCAGCTAAAGTGTCAGAGTCCAATGTCAATACCATCCTGACAAAATTTCTTGTGACCAATTCCATTCTTGACAGGTCTCAGCATGGTTTCCGTGCTGGTCACAGCACCGAAACAGCTCTCCTGAATGTGACAGAGCATCTCCGGGCCATATTAGATACTGGCGAGACGGCAGCACTGATTCTGTTAGATCTCAGGGCTAACTTCGATACCGTATCACACGAGGTGCTGCTGTTCAGGCTAGAGGAGATAGGAATATCGGGACAAGCCCTTAATTGGCTTAAAACGGTACAAAAGGGGGTGGTAATGGACAGAGCATCTGAACTAATCAAACACTCACACCCAGTCCAAAAATCTAGGTTTAATCCATCATCGTTCTTTAGCCCACTCTGCCACCCCAGTTCAGACATGGCTATATGCAAATCAGTCTGACCCTGTGCCTCATGGGAACAGTCCAGCCCGAACTGCCAAGCCATGTCTTCCCTGGACTGGAAACAAGCTTCCGAGGACCGGTTTCTGGCATTCCAGCCGTCTTCAGCCTGGCTTGCTTGAATCCAGTGGCAAAGTGAGCAAGGGACTCACGTCTGAGCATACCCTGCCACACTTATGGTGGCCAAAAGTGGTACAAAAGGAGGTGGTGATGGACGGAGCATCTGAATCAATCAAACACTCACACCTGGGTGTGAGTGTTTGATTGATTCTGATGCTCCTTTCATCACCACCCCCTTTTGTACCGCTTAATTGGCTTAAAGCATTCATCTCTGGGAGATCATTCAGGGTGTCCATCCCCCCATTCCTCTCTAAAGGGCGGTCTATTGGACAAGGAGGTCCCCAGGGTTCGGCACTCGGCCCTACTCTATTTAACCTATATGTCCGACCACTGGCAGAGGTAGCCAGGAGAGGGGGATTGTCGTTGGTATCTTATGCTGATGACACCCAGCTAGTGGTGACATTACGTGAAGTAGGTGGGCTGAGTGCACAGAACTTCAAACAGAGCCTCACCGACATAACCAGCTGGATGAGATCTAACTTCCTTCAGCTTAACGCTGGTAAGACGGAGGTACTGGTGGTGGGAAAAGAGGCAGCGGCCTGGGACGAAAAATGGTGGCCGGAGTCACTTGGTAAACTGCCCAAACCTGAAAGTCACGTGAAAAACCTTGGAGTATGGGTGGACTCCGCCCTTAACTTTACTCATCAGACAAAAAAGCTTGCTGCCACATGCTTCGGGATCTTACGGAACCTTAAACCGATCCTTAAGTTCTTCGACCCTCAGACGCGCCAACTCGTAGTGCAGGCAACAATCCTCTCCCGACTGGACTACGCAAACTCGCTTCTCCTAGGGGCAAACATAGCTGAGAATGCTAGACTGCAACAAGTCCAGAATGCAGCAGTAAGAGCTTTGACTGGTCTCCCTCGTCATCAGTCAGTGGCAAGCACGCTAACCAAACTCCACTGGCTTCCGGTAGAGAAGAGGATACACTTCAAGATCCTATGTCTTGCATTCAAAATCCTGAAAACCACTTCCCCACCCATGCTAAGTCCACTATTAACACTGTACACACCTCAGTCCCTTTTGCGCTTGGAAGGACAGAACCTTGCAGTCGTCCCCCGTGTCAAGTTGGCACGTTTGGGCGGCCAATCCTTCCGGTATTTGGCAGCCAAGCTTTGGAATGCCTTACCTCCCCAGATCCGTGGTCTGAATGACCTTCTGTCCTTTAGGAAAGCTATAAAAACCCATCTCTTCTGCGAATAATATTTATGTTAAGTAGGCTGCAACCAACATCCGCAGTAGCTTCTCTCCCTATTGGTGCAAGAGCCGGGACGCCCCTTTGCTGGGGCAGCCGAGCGCTATAGAAATGTATATAACATAACATAACATTTGTATTCAAAGTTTTTGTATTCATCTCGAAAGATAGCAGACATTCTTTTGAGGCTGAGGAGCTTCCACAGACATGAGTGCCATAGGGAGATTTCCGGGGCTTCCTTCCACTTCCAGGCGGCCGCTATGGTTACCTTGGCGGCGCCCATGCACATCCCCATGATGGCCATATCAGCTCGGGTTTGGTGTTCAAGGGCTGGGTCGTGAAGACCCAAGAGGACCTCTGCCATGGAGGTCAGGATGGGGTAGCCCAGCATCTCTTTAATATGTGTGAGAATTTCTACCCAGAAAGTGCGTATAGTTGGGCAGTCCCACCAGATAGGATGGAAGTCACCTAAGAGGCCACATCCCCTCCAACATCTGTCAGTGGTATTCGGGAAGATCCTCTTAAGCTTCGAAGGGCAAAGGTACCAATCCATCATAGTTTTAAGGTACGCTTTTCGCAGTTCTATGGAGTTATTGAATTTCATGGTGTCTGCCCACAGCCCTGCCCACTCCCTATTGATGATATCCCATTGGAGCAGTTCATCCTACATGGTCATGTATCGGGGTATTGGGGTGAGTGCATGGTGGGAACGAGGTAGTTATATAAGAAGGAGATTATCCCTTACATGGATGGTGTACTGATGGCAAAGGACTCAAATTTCGTAGGAGAACAAACAACTTTTTAATGTGTCTCCCTGTGCACATCAAATGTATGTACTGGATGGTGAAGTGTGTTGTGAGTTCTTGTGAAATGTCCCCCCACAGCACTTGCAGCACTGTTATCAGCGAGGTATGTATGCTTCCCTCCCCTGCACACGCCAAGTTCCAAACTGGTTTCCCTATCATAACTGAGAACAAGCAATTGTAGGAAGGGGGAGGCTCTAGTTGGCGCAGTGCAACACTAGCGACAAGCAGGGACTCTCTCTTCCTCGTCAGGGCTGAGGGTTACCTTCCAGACAACCTCTGCTTACCCTCTAGGTAGTGTGGCTTAAGCAGTCGTAGGCTAATCTTTGGGGCATATAGGGTTAAACACTTGCAATATTACACCCTCACAACCAACCCACCACACAATGAGACCAAACTGTATTCTGTAAAAATATATATCTTTATATAAACTTCAAGCAGGCTGGTGAATACAGTTATCATACTTTCAAATAGCGGTTCCAAGTTACTTAGTTCAAGTTGCCACAGTTCTTTCTAGCAATAAGCGTTCTTTAGGGCCTTCTGGCCGGTTCAACAAAGTTCTTGTGGAGCGGGCGGCTTCCAGGGGAGCTGTCCCACGTCGCGTTGCCTTCCCGGGGTCGCTGTTCGTTGCGGCTCTCAGCCGAGCAGGTCACGGGTCATCCGGCGCAGCGGTGCTCTGTGGCGGCAGGGTCCTTTCCTCGTCGTCCGCTCCGACCCCGGAGGCGGCGGTTGTGTGGTGGCGGCAAGTGGCAGTACGGTCCTCAAGTGCAGGACGTACCCAGCCCAGTGCCGGTGGTAGCTGTGCGCTCACAGCTGAGCTGTCGGGCAGGATACCGACCAGGAGGATTCTCACAGGGCGACTGTCCGTCTTTGCAAGTGGATTGGCTGCTCGTGGCGCAGTCAACTCGGGAGCTCGGACCGGACCGGTCCTCCTTCACTTTGCTCTCGGGCTCCCGGTGCAGTTGCGGTCACGGTGTTCGGGCCAGCGGCGGCTGGACCTCACGTTGCTCTTGCTGTTGCTTTGGGCACCGGTCACGGTGGTCAGGTGGATGTCGTTGCCTTGGAGGAGATTCCTCCGTCGGTACTGCAGCGATAAGCAGCACCCACAGTCGCTTTCTTCAGGATGTAGCGCCCACTGGTCCTGGGGCGCTGGTCAGGGGGCAAGTTCACAGCAAGCCCTTGGAGATCGTTTCAGCAGAGTTTGGCACAAAGTCTTGTAAAGCAAAAGTCTTCTCGTAGTCTTTCCTTTTTCCTCTCCTTCGGCAGCAAGGCACCAGACACAGGCAAGAGACAGTACCCTTCCTTTTCCTTCACGGTCCTTCTCGTCGGGCAGAGTTCCTTCTGTAGCCCAAACTGGATCTAACTTTCAAGGAGCAGGGCTCCTTCTTTTATAGGGTATTTCTTTTGTTCTCGCAGGCCAGGGGGACCTTTGCATAGCCACTTTCAGTCCTTGAGTACTCTGGTGGCGTAATCCGGCTTCTGCTTTCAGTGTGAGGGGCAGGTGCATCAGATGCCCCACAGGAGGTGGAGCCAGCATTGTGCGGACAGGGGCAGCCAGAGTACCTTGTTGATGGGGCTTCGCCCTTCCTGGGCCAGGTGTCGGCTGAGTCATCAGTCGCTCCCCAGGAGGGTGGAGCCAGCATTGTGGTGGCAGAGCACAGCAAGATCCAGAGTCAAGAGCCACTCCTACCTCCCACTAAGGTGTAATCTGCGCATTCACCACCTGTCATCCCCCCAGCCCTGTCACTCACACATCCCAGACAGTCAGATACATATACCAGCAGAGGCGGGCTGAAATGGTTAGGCAAGCAAATGCTAACTTTCTAAAAAGTAGCATTTGCAAACACAGGATACTAAAATAAACTTGACTACAAGAAATATTTTATCATCCTGAGTTCAGGCATACTAAACACGACTCGCTACCATGCTCCTTGAGCCTGCTGGGATTATAGGGTGTAATAATTCCAGCAGCTCAGTCTGGCCTAACGGAAGCAGGTAGCCTTCAATAGTGAAATACGATTTTGGTTGTAAGTCACTACTAGGACATGCCACACACATCAGGGCTTGTCCTACCTTACACCTACAACGCACCCTGCCCGCAGGCCTACCATAGGGGTGACTAATATGTAGTCAAGGGAAGGTTCAGGGGCTGGCAAGTGGGTGCACTTGCCCAGCTAGCGTGACAGTACGAGACCGCACGAGGGTTCTGCGGTCGCAGTCCCCAGACACATCTTTACGGCTGCTTCGGTGGGTGGCGCAACCAGCGCTGCAGGCCCACTAGCAGTATTGGCATCTACAAGCCCCGGCACTCCTAGTGCACTTTACTAGGGACTGACAGTAAATCCAATGAACCAATCATGGATACCAATCGCATGTACAATTTACAGTAGGGAGCACTTGCACTGCGGCACGGTTCGGCCGTGGCGCAGTGCCCTGAGTATCGGAAAACCAGCAAAACATCGGAGGCACATCAGCAAAAAGTGGAAGGGAAACTCACACCAAGGTGCCAGGTCTAACATGTGTCCCCTCCAGCTGAAATGTGGGGGGAACTACCCTTCCCCAGGGAGTTCCACATCACTAAGGCGGAAAAATCTGGACAGACCGTCAGCGTTGGCGTGATCGGTGCCAGGGCGGTGTTCCACCGTAAAGTCCATACTCTGTAGAGAAATGGACCACCTCAACAGTTTCGGGTTCTCACCCCTCATTTGCATCAACCATCTGAGGGGCCTGTGGTCCGTCTGAACTCGGAAGTGAGACCCAAACAAGTAGGGTCTTAGCTTCTTCAGCGCCCAGACCACAGCAAATGCTTCACGCTCTATTGCACTCCACCTACTTTCCCGTGGAAGTAACCTCCTACTTATGAAGGCTACGGGTTGGTCAAAGCCCTCCTCAGTCATCTGAGAAAGAACAGCCCCTACACCATGCTCTGAAGCGTCTGTTTGCACTATGAATTCCTTGGAGAAATCAGGAGCCAGGAGCACGGGCGCCGTGCACATGGCAGTCTTCAGGGTGTCAAAAGCCTTCTGACAGGTGTCAGTCCAAATCACATTCCTGGGCTGCTTCTTCGAAGTCAGCTCTGTCAAGGGGGTCACAATCGTGCCATAGCCCTTGACAAACCTCCTGTAATACCCAGTGAGCCCCAGGAAGGCTCTCACCGCAGTCTGGGTCTTGGGGGGTTCCCAAGCCAGGATGGTCTCAATTTTGGGTTGCAAGGGTGCTACCTTGCCACTCCCCACTTGGTGTCCCAAGTACACCACTGAACCCTGCCCAATCTGGCACTTGCTTGCCTTGATTGTGAGGCCTGCTCTGCACAGGGCCATCAACACTTCCCAGAGGTGTCGCAGGTGTTCTGGCCAGGTGCCACTGAACACCGCGATGTCATCCAGGTAGGCGGCACTGAACTCGTCCAGCCCAGCCAACACCTGGTTGACCAATCTCTGAAAGGTGGCAGGGGCATTCTTCATCCCAAATGGCATAACCCGGAACTGGAAATGCCCATCTGGTGTCGAGAATGCCGACCTCTCCTTTGCCCCATCGGTCAAGGCGATCTGCCAGTACCCAGACGTCAAATCAAACGTACTGAGGAACCGAGCAGCCCCCAGCCGATCAATGAGCTCATCAGCTCTGGGATGGGGTGCGCGTCAGTCTTCGTGACTGAATTGAGTCCTCTGTAGTCCACACAGAACCGGAGTTCGGGTGTGGCTCCCGGCGCAGCAGCCTTTGGGACCAAGACCACGGGGCTGGACCAAGGACTGCTGGAAGACTCAACCACCCCAAGGGCAAGCATCTTGGAGACCTCCTCCTTGATGCAGGCCCGGACCCTGTCAGTCACTCTGTAAGCCTTATGCTTCACAGGTAAGCTGTCTCCAGTGTCCACATCATGGACGCACCAATCTGTGACACTCGGAACCAGGGAGAACAGATCTGGAAACTGCCCCAGCAACTGGCGGCAGTCTTCCTGTTGTTCGGGGGTCAGGGTGGGTGAGAGGTTAACTCCATCCACTGACCCGTCTTTCTCACAGGCCACTAAGAGGTCAGGAAGAGGCTCCGACTCCTCCTCCATTCCGTCGTCAGTTGCCAACAACATGCCCACTTCGGACCTTCGTAAGTGGGGCTTGAGGCGGTTGACATGTAGGACCCTTAAAGGGTTCCTGGGCGTCTTCATGTCCACCAAGTATGTCACTGGGCTCTTGCGCTCCACAACCTCAAATGGGCCTGTCCACTTATCCTGAAGGGCACAGGGCTCCACTGGGGCCAGGACATACACCTCTTGTCCAGGCTGAAGCTCGACCAGAGTGGCATTCTGGTCGTACCACCGCTTCATCTCCTCCTGGCTCGCTTCCAGATTTGCCTCGGCAAGTTGTCTGAAGCGTCTGGTTTGGTTTCTGAAGGCCAGCATGTAGCTATATACATTCTGGGGAGGTTTCCTGGGAGATTGCTCCCAGCCTTCCTTTACCAAACTCAGCGGTCCTCTCACGGGGTGACCGTACAGGAGCTCAAAGGGGCTGAACCCTAGGGACTTCTGTGGTACCTCGCGATATGCAAAGAGCAGGCATGGTAAGAGGACGTCCCACTTACGCCTCATTGGACCTTCTAGGCCCATGATCATGCCTTTCAGGGTTCGGTTGAATCTCTCAACCAACCCGTTACCTTGGGGATGGTAAGGCGTGGTGAACTTATACGTTACGCCACACTCTTGCCAAAGGGACTTCATATACTTGGATATGAAGTTGGTCCCCCTGTCGCTCACCACCTCTAGAGGGAATCCTACTCGTGAGAAAATTCCCATCAGTGCACGTCCCACCACGGGGGCCGTCACTGTCCTCAGAGGGATGGCTTCAGGGTACCGGGTGGCATGATCCACCAAGACCAGGATGAACCTGTTGCCCATGGCTGTCTTGGGGTCCAGAGGCCCAACGATGTCAATACCCACTCGCTGGAATGGCGTACCGACCACAGGGAAGGGTTGGAGGGGAGCCTTGTTCTTCCCTCCGGTCTTCCCACTTGCCTGGCAAGTCGGACAGGTTCTACAATGAGCGTCTGAGCTCTTGTGCATTTGGGGCCAGTAAAAGTGGGTGACAAGCCTGTCATAGGTCTTGTCCATCCCCAAATGTCCTGCTAAAGGCACATCATTAGCCAGACCCAGTAGGAAGGCTCTGAACTTCTGGGATACCACCAGCACACAGGCTGACCCAGGTTCAGCAGCCTTAGGCTCTGAATACAGGAGGTCGTTCTCCCAGTACACATAATGTGTTTTGGCCTGAACACCATTGGCCTGGTCTGCAGCCTGCTGCCGCATACCCACGAGAGAAGGGCATTCTTTCTGCTCCTTGCAGAATTCCTCCCTGGAGGGTCCTCCTTCTTGCTGCCAATGGGTCAGCTCAGGCAGGTCCCCCAGTTCGGCGATCTGTTCCTCTGTAGGCTCCAGGGCATCCCCCTCAAGGTCTGCTTCCTCCTGGACCGTGGGAACTTCAGGGGCCGGTTTCCCGCGCCCCCTGCGCCTTCTCCCTAAGGCCGGTTCCTGGGCCTCTCCTTCCGGCCCCAGGACCTCTTGATCACCCCTACTGGCTGCCATCGACCGGGTAGTCACGCACGCCCAGTCAGGCAGACCCACCATCCGCAGGTGAGTCGTTTTCTCCACCTTTTCCCAAGGGGAGTGCTCCAAGTCATTCCCTAGCAAACAGTCAACAGGCATGGTTTTCCTTACACAGACCTGCAGAGTACCAGAGACCCCCCCCCACTCGAAGGGAACTTGAGCCATCGGACACTGACTCTCCGAATTATCAGCGTTGATAACCCTACAGTAGGCATGGGGTACAACCTGCTCTTGAGACACCAGGTGCTGCCTCACTGCAGTCACACTGGCTCCTGTGTCTCTAAGAGCCTCAGCTTCCTTGCCATTGATGATCACCACCTGCCCATATTTCTTAGTGTTAGAGAGCAGGTAGTTCGTAGGGATCATCTCACTGTCTCCTAGTGAGACTAGGGTCATGTGAACGGGATCTCCACCCCCCGGGACCATCACTTCTTCTCCTAAGTGAACGCTAGTCACTTGACGGGGCGGAGCACCAGTGGGTGCGGGTTTTCCAAACAGGCGACACTTGGGGTCACTGGATATGTGCCCAGGCTCGCCACATTTGTAACAATTGAAGGGCCCCTTTGGAGCAGGTTTACCTGTCGGGCCCCATTCTGCTTCGGGGGTGGGGGAGGCTGAGAACCTTGCTGCTGGTTCCCCTGGGAACTACTTTGGGGGCCTTTTTGGAACCCTTTCTGTTTTCCCCCCTGGTCCCCCCCCACTCTTCTACTGGGGACCCTGCCCACTCTTGGCGGAGTCTCCCACGGGACCCTTGTGGACCCTGGTGCTGAGCCAGCGGTCCGCCTCCTCAGCAAGCTTCCTCGGGTTGGACAGCTTGCTATCGATCAGGTGTTGGCGTAACTCAGGAAAACAGTGATCAGACAAGTGCTCCCATGCAATCAAATCCAAGAGACCTTGAAAATCATTCACTTTGCTACCCTTCACCCAACCATCCAGTGCTCTGCAAAAGTAAGTCACATACTCCACATACGTATTCCCAGGCCGCTTAGTACATCCCCTAAACTTCTGTATATACATTTCAGGGGTAAGCCCGTACCTGTTCATTAAAGCTTCTTTCATGTGGGAATAGGATCTCTGATTTTCAACGGGCAAATCTAGCAAGGTATCTCGCCCTTCGCTAAGGAACCTTCCCCACAACCCCGCTCCCCAATCCTTGTCAGGGACCCGGTGGGAGGACATGGCTACCTCGTATGCCCTAAACCACTGTCCTATGTCATCCCCCTTAAAGAACTCCTTAACTACGTCCTTCGGGATGTGCACTCTTGACTCTACCTGCACTGGCGATGTGCTGCCACCAGAGGGAGGACAATCCAAGCCTCTCTCCTTCAGACTTATCTCCCTCATTTTCACTTCGTAATCCATTTGGTGCTTTCGCTCTTCCAGCGCCATTCTTTTTGTTTCAAGCTCCAGTTGGATTTTTAATTCTGCCAGCTTTCTCTCATGATTCCTTGTTTCTTTCCTATTTGCCAGCTCCTCTGGCGACAGGCCTTTACCAAAGCTGTGCACGCTGTCTTGCCTTTCGAGATCCACCAGATCCCCAAGTGCATTCTGCTCCTCCGTTGCAACTTGCTCCGCGAGGGCGTCTTGATCCTCCGGGGCCTTTCTGGACTCTAGCCAGGCTTTCAGGGCCTTGTAGAGTTCTGGCTTATTCTTGCAACCAGCGTGCGGAACCTTCAGTTTCTTGCAAAAAAACTTCAGCTCATCCTTGGTGTATTTATCCAGCTTCGCGGCGTCCCACTCGACCTCCAACACCTCCGAGGTCGTGGACTCCGCTCCATCCAGGCTCTTCGTGCCCGGCATGGTTCTCACACTCGGAATCTTCTTTTCGGCAAAATTCAAAAGCAAAGTCTGTGGCTAAGTAACTGGACTGTAATCACTGTGCAATGGTCGGAAGCTCAGGTATAAATATTGCAAATGTAGATTCGAAAATCCTCACCGCTGCGTCCAATGTAGGAAGGGGGAGGCTCTAGTTGGCGCAGTGCAACACTAGCGACAATCAGGGACTCTCTCTTCCTCGTCAGGGCTGAGGGTTACCTTCCAGACAACCTCTGCTTACCCTCTAGGTAGTGTGGCTTAAGCAGTCGTAGGCTAATCTTTGGGGCATATAGGGTTAAACACTTGCAATATTACACCCTCACAACCAACCCACCACACAATGAGACCAAACTGTATTCTGTAAAAATATATATCTTTATATAAACTTCAAGCAGGCTGGTGAATACAGTTATCAAACTTTCAAATAGCGGTTCCAAGTTACTTAGTTCAAGTTGCCACAGTTCTTTCTAGCAATAAGCGTTCTTTAGGGCCTTCTGGCCGGTTCAACAAAGTTCTTGTGGAGCGGGCGGCTTCCAGGGGAGCTGTCCCACGTCGCGATGCCTTCCCGGGGTCGCTGTTCGTTGCGGCTCTCAGCCGAGCAGGTCACGGGTCATCCGGGGCAGCGGTGCTCTGTGGCGGCAGGGTCCTTTCCTCGTCGTCCGCTCCGACCCTGGAGGCGGCGGTTGTGTGGTGGCGGCAAGTGGCAGTACGGTCCTCAAGTGCAGGACGTACCCAGCCCAGTGCCGGTGGTAGCTGTGCGCTCACAGCTGAGCTGTCGGGCAGGATACCGACCAGGAGGATTCTCACAGGGCGACTGTCCGTATTTGCAAGTGGATTGGCTGCTCGTGGCGCAGTCAACTCGGGAGCTCGGACCGGACCGGTCCTCCTTCACTTTGCTCTCGGGCTCCCGGTGCAGTTGCGGTCACGGTGTTCGGGCCAGCGGCGGCTGGACCTCACGTTGCTCTTGCTGTTGCTTTGGGCCCCGGTCACGGTGGTCAGGTGGATGTCGTTGCCTTGGAGGAGATTCCTCCGTCGGTACTGCAGCGATAAGCAGCACCCACAGTCGCTTTCTTCAGGATGTAGCGCCCACTGGTCCTGGGGCGCTGGTCAGGGGGCAAGTTCACAGCAAGCCCTTGGAGATCGTTTCAGCAGAGTTTGGCACAAAGTCTTGTAAAGCAAAAGTCTTCTCGTAGTCTTTCCTTTTTCCTCTCCTTCGGCAGCAAGGCACCAGACACAGGCAAGAGACAGTACCCTTCCTTGTCCTTCACGGTCCTTCTCGTCGGGCAGAGTTCCTTCTGTAGCCCAAACTGGATCTAACTTTCAAGGAGCAGGGCTCCTTCTTTTATACGGTATTTCTTTTGTTCTCGCAGGCCAGGGGGGCCTTTGCATAGCCACTTTCAGTCCTTGAGTACTCTGGTGGCGTAATCCGGCTTCTGCTTTCAGTGTGAGGGGCAGGTGCATCAGACGCCCCACAGGAGGTGGAGCCAGCATTGTGCGGACAGGGGCAGCCAGAGTACCTTGTTGATGGGGCTTCGCCCTTCCTGGGCCAGGTGTCGGCTGAGTCATCAGTCGCTCCCCAGGAGGGTGGAGCCAGCATTGTGGTGGCAGAGCACAGCAAGATCCAGAGTCAAGAGCCACTCCTACCTCCCACTAAGGTGTAATCTGCGCATTCACCACCTGTCATCCCCCCAGCCCTGTCACTCACACATCCCAGACAGTCAGATACACATACCAGCAGAGGCGGGCTGAAATGGTTAGGCAAGCAAATGCTAACTTTCTAAAAAGTAGCATTTGCAAACACAGGATACTAAAATAAACTTGACTACAAGAAATATTTTATCATCCTGAGTTCAGGCATACTAAACACGACTCGCTACCATGCTCCTTGAGCCTGCTGGGATTATAGGGTGTAATAATTCCAGCAGCTCAGTCTGGCCTAACGGAAGCAGGTAGCCTTCAATAGTGAAATACGATTTTGGTTGAGAGCCACTACTAGGACATGCCACACACATCAGGGCTTGTCCTACCTTACACCTACAACGCACCCTGCCCGCAGGCCTACCATAGGGGTGACTAATATGTAGTCAAGGGAAGGTTCAGGGGCTGGCAAGTGGGTGCACTTGCCCAGCTAGCGTGACAGTACGAGACCGCACGCGGGTTCTGTGGTCGCAGTCCCCAGACACATCTTTACGGCTGCTTCGGTGGGTGGCGCAACCAGCGCTGCAGGCCCACTAGCAGTATTGGCATATACAAGCCCCGGCACTCCTAGTGCACTTTATTAGGGACTGACAGTAAATCCAATGAACCAATCATGGATACCAATCGCATGTACAATTTACAGTAGGGAGCACTTGAACTGCGGCACGGGTCGGCCGTGGCGCAGTGCCCTGAGTATCGGAAAACCAGCAAAACATCGGAGGCACATCAGCAAAAAGTGGAAGGGAAACTCACGCCAAGGTGCCAGGTCTAACAGCAATTATGTTATCATCACACAACATCAAAAGTGAACAATTTTGTCGGGTTCTTTTGTTTTCAAGTTTATTCTTGTGGTCTTGTGTATCAGCTGTCAACAGCCACAGCCAACACGTGTTTCGTCGCTTAATGGGGCGTTGTCCCACGACTTCCTGAAGGCTTAAACCTTCAAATCTCTGAGTTTTGAAATGTGGTGATAATTCCAACCCACATTGGGGTTCCGTACTGTGCAGAGTGTCCAAATTGTAATCAATCAACTGCCAAGTGTCCTTGTCAAATCCTGGTTGCTCAGTGTATTTCTTCTCAGACCTCACATCGCTCCTGTCTTTCACTGTGTACATTTTATTAAACTCTAATTACTTTGTGTGATTCTACCAAGAGGTGCCATTATCCTATCATTAATACCACGGTTTGGAGGAATTTATCTGCGGGGTATGTAGTAGAATTGGCTAAGCGGTAGGCCATCCACATCTACTAGGACTTCACAGGGTGCTCTCTGTCCATCATGATATATGTCTCATAGGATCTCTAATCCTGCCTCCCCTCAGGTGAAATGTTCCGTCCCAGTAGTAGTGCTCTGCCCTCTTGGTGTGTTCTGTATAGGCAAGGAAGACAAATATGGAATTTCACTGCCCATGAGGTGTAAACTACAATGGCAGCATCTGGAGGCCACTTCTAGCATCAGCTGGGTAGGTATTGCCCCCTTCCTCCATTGTGAAATAGTCTTACAAATGACAAGTGTGTCCCTGCTGACAGTTGCGTGGCCATGTCTGCCAAATATAGTCTACTGACACATCTGGCTATCCATTGGAGATGTGCCGCCAGGTAGTAGTGTTCTATGTTGGGCACTGCAAGCCCCTCCTGACCGGTTGGTAGTAATAGTTTGGATAACGCAACCCTGCATCATGAGCCATGGCAAATAGATTCTTGTATGATGCATTCAAGTGTACCAAAGATTGGGGTCCTAATACAGAGCAGACGTTCAGTGAAGAAGTACAGTGGCAGTGGGAGGACCACCATCTTAAGGAGTACTGAGCGACCCCGGACTGCTAGGGAAAGGGTGCACCAGAAGGCCATCTGTGACTTAATTGTGCTAATCACCTGCATGGGGTTCCCTCAGTAGTTCCCCTGGTTGGTGATAAATCATGACACCTAAGTAGTGAAACACAGATGGCTGCCATTGCACCCCAACACCGTTAACTACCAGTGCTGCGTCAGGGGTGGATGAACTGTATCAATCAATCAGGGTTTTGTAAAGAGCACTACTCACCCATGAAGGTCTCAAGGTGCTGGGGGTGGGTGTGAGCAGTTGCGCTGGGGGTCATGCGAAGAGCCAGGTCTTGAGGTCCTTCCTGAATTGGTGCAGTGTCGGGCTACGACGGAGGTGAAGGGGGAGTTTCTCCAGGTCTTGGCTGCGAGGTTGGAGAAGGATCTTCCACCTGCTCTGGTCCTTTAGAAGTGTGGGACAGGGCCCAGGGAGAGGTTGGCTGAGCGGAGGTTTCTCTTGGAGGCATGGAAGGAGATTCGGTCATTGAGGTATTGGGGTCCAGTGTTGTGGAGGGCCTTCTAGGTTTCTAGGTATGCGTGAGCAGCTTGAAAGTTTTTCTTCTTTCAATGGGGGCCTGTGGAGATCGCGGAGGTGTTGGGTGATGTGGTTGTGCTATTGGAAATTGAGGATTAGTCTGGCTGTGGCATTCTGGGCAGTGTGGAGTTTGCTGAAGAGTTTTTTGTTGATTCCAGCATACAGGGAGTTGCCGTAGCCTAGTCTGCTGGTGATGAGTGCGTGAGTGATGGTTTTCCTGGAATCAGGGGATCCACTTCAACATCTTGAGTATGAGTGGGTTTAGGCACAAATTTGCCCAGTTTATTCGCAGCCTAGACAGGGACGCAAAGTCAGATAGCGTCTTTGTTATGCTATCGCATGGTTCCCTTATGTCTCAAAGATATAAGAGCAGATCATCAGCATATAGGGGACTGTGTGTGTCCCATCGCCTAGAAGGATCCCCCATTCCTCCCCACCGCACAAAAGGGCTTCTGCCAATGGTTTTATTGCTCGGGAGCACAGAATGTATGTATGCATGTATGCAGTGTTTATATAGCGCAAACTGTCACCCCACGGGTATCCTGGCACTGCAACTTAGCATATGACAACGGCAAGCAACGAGCCTGACTATCAATGGGAGACATTGCTCTCATTCCTAAGGAATAGCCAGGTTGTCAGACTCTTTCTGAAATACAGCAGGGAGGTCACCTGTCTAATACTAAGGGGTAGGTCATTCCAGAGGCGTGAAGCCGCTATGCCAAAGGCCCTGCCTCCCATCCTGGATTTCTTGAATTTAGCAGTTGTTACCAAATAGGCACTCGAAGAGCAGAGATGTCTTACAGGCTTATACCATGTAAATCTCTCCTGCATAGGGAGCGGTCCCGCACCATGTACCGCTCTGAACACAATGCACAGAGATTTGAAGCTGACTCTCTCCTTGATGGGTAGCCAATGGAGGTCTTTCAGAGCCAGAGTGTTGGGAGATCTGCATTGCCTATTTAGTGCCAGCTTTGCCACTATAGACTGGACTCTTTGCAGCCCCTGTAATGATGTATTGGGGGCTCCCAAATACAGGGAGTTAAAGAGGTACAGTCTGCACAGAATTATACTCCTCACTACCAGGGGTCTAGTCTCCTCAGGCAGCAGTGGAAGTATCTGTCACAATGCTTTCAATAAAGCAAAGCAGACTCTGACCGTTTTGTTGGCCTGTGACGCCATTTGAAGGTTTTCATCTATCAAGACACCCAGGTTGCGTCTTAACTGAGGCCAGAGGGTCATCCCCAGGAGCGAGTTTAAACTCTAGCGGCAGATGCTGTACCCCTTTGGCAGTGGAGCAGTATACCACCTCTGTCTTCCCCCCGTTGGACTGCAAAGAGTTTTCTTTGAGCCAACCGGCAGTCTGGCGCATGCATTCCTGAAAGGTATCCATGGGCACTGCCTGCTTCCCTTCCAAGGAGAACACCAGTTGAGTGTCGTCAGCGTAGTTTACCAGGTCGATCCCAAATGATTTTATAATGGGGATCAGCGGGCGTAGATATATATTGAAAAGAATGGGGCTTAGGTCCAAGCCTCACGGCACCAGATGTCGTACCAGAGACTTAGAGGAGGCAAACGGAGTCATGGTTGCCACCTGTTGTCTCTCTGAAAGGTAGGATTGCAACCACTTCAGGGCTCAGCCTTTCACACCCATTCGCTCCAGCCTTCCCATTAGCACCGCATGGCTCACTGTGTCGAATGCGGCCGACATGTCTAGTAACACTAGCACAGATGAGTTGCCATTGTCGGCACGCATTCGCAGATTATCCAATATGGAAGCCAAGGCTGTTTCCATCCCATGACCTGGGCGGAAGCCGCACTGATCCCCATCCAGCAGGTTATTCTCTTCAAGGTTACCTGATAGTCACTTGCTGACCACCTTTTCCAATATTTATATGGGATAAGGCAGAAGGGATATGGGTCTGAAATTTGCCGGGTTTGTTAGATCCAGGGAGGGTTTCTTAAGCAGGAGGGTTACCACTGCTTGCTTCCAAGCCTCTGGTACCACCCCATCTTCTAGGGATTGAAAACAAATCTGTCCCATCCAAGGGAGTAATTCTTGCCCATATTCCATCCAGATCCTATGAGGGAGGGGGTCTAGAGGGGACCCAGATGAAACGCTTTGAGCACAGCTGTAAAACAGCTCCTTGGTGAGGGGTAGAACGTGTTCCCGGGATATTTCTGCCCAGGGTTCCTCAATTAACGTCTGAGGTAGTTCATCCCGGCAGCTAGTAATGCCTGAATGAAAACCTCCGACACAGTAGTGTGGAAAGTGGGCATCCATGGCTGGTGCCACGACTGATAGGTACTGATTCCAACATGTAAGTGCCTGTCTTGATCTAAGCAGTGGGAAGGGTATGTTGTAACCTGATAAGGTGAAGTAGGTGGGTTCCCAGTCCATACCTGGAGAGAGTGGTGAACAAGAACTCCCATTCTAGTGTATTGAATGCTTTCACCAAGTCGAGCAACAACTAACCCGAAGGCGGACAGCATTCTGCAGAGTATTTAGTAATTCAGTCTGGGCCTTAGATGTCTTTTTTTTTTTTTTTTAATTTTTGTAAACCTTTATTCGTGCATAATAAGAGGACAAATACGGGCCTACAACCTTCCGGCCGGCCACGATACAATGAAGCACTGAATCAAACATTACAGCCCCTGCGTCCCGACGGTCAAGATTGGCAACATTTTACGAGATACACATTGGAGAGAGCCTTGACGTCAGGGGAAGGAGAAGTGAAGGTTAATTTTAAAGTTTTTAAAATAAATGTAACAAGGAAAGGGTCAGTGAAGAAGAAGAAACCAAGGAGATTCGAGTCCGCACAATATCTTCACCAAACAGGAGAGCGGCAGCAGCAATAAAACAGCAATGAATTAAAATCTCAGGCAGTGAGGCAATGCAATTGTATAACAGGATAGTCACTTGATCAGTTGCGCACCCCTCCAGTGCCGCCCTCCCTCTGTCAACCCCACACCCGGACCCAGAATCGAAAAAGGTATAGCGCAAAAACACAAAAAGAAAAAAAGGCCCATAGAACTAATCAGAGCAAGAATTACCCCCCCACCCTACACCAATGCGGAGGCTACGGCCTGCCCCCCCCCCCAGCATAGTGCCTGTCGCCCAATACACCCGAAATATAGACAAGAGAGAAAGTAGGAATAAATAATGAAGAAAAGAAAACATCACACACATGGGAAAGGGGGTGGGAAAAGAACAGTACTATTCTAATCCATACGCCCAAAGAGAGGAAAGTGAGGAGGAGCCTACGGATTTTCTGAGCGCCCTCAACCCTCGGCCATCTACGACTTCCACACATTGAGAACTCACTACCCCAAAAACGGTCATGTAAAATTGGATCATAAAATTTTTAAATGAAGGAAGACAGATCACAGCGTGTGCACAGAGCATAGACATACAGTGCCAGTCCCATTCCAGCCCATCCGTGAAGCCATGGTAATAAAAAAAACAGTCTAGCCCTGGCCCGATCTAAGGCTCGAGACTACGCCAGCCTCTGCATGGGAGCCCCACCTCCCGTTTAGACAAAGACAATATGGCCGCTGTGGTGAAGACGGTGAAGAAGGAGCACAAAATGGCCACCGACCAACTGCAGAAGTCCCCTCGCCCACCGCATAAAGTCCGGCCATGAGTGCTTCCCCGCAGGATATTCCAGCACTCCCAGTGAGGCAGGCAACAAAGAAGCAGATTTCAATGGGCGGGGATACAAAGTATCCGATGGTGTGCACGAAAGCAGTTGAACCTGGGCGCCGGGCAAGCCAGTTGCAGGCACCTGTGCAACACAATAACATTCAGGCATTGGCAGGCCCACACCGTGTTGAGGAGAGTCGGGGTGCTCACTTCTTGCAACCGACAGTAAGGAGTCAAATTGCTCACACAGCGCCGTAAAGCCAGCGCACACTTGCAGTCGAAGGTCCCGTAAGGCAGCCAGAATGGAGCCGCGTGTCAGCGGAAGGTCCACCCCCACTTCAGCAGCAGGTCGGGAGGGAACAGCAAAGCTGGTGTCTGGTGGAGGGAGGGCGAAGCAAGCAGTAGGCAAAACCGGAGTGTCACCCCCCCGCCGCGAGCAGGCGAACAACGCCATGTTTCACCGATGGGCAGGACAATGGCCGGGGGGGGGGAATCGTAGCAAGGAAATAAGTCCCCTCCGGATTGCGCCGAGAAGGGAAATCCAACAGTCGCCTCCCCTCCCTCGGGTCCTCCGTGAAACTGGCTAGGCAATAGGAGAAGGGGGTCGGCAATGCCCCACAGCACGGTCTACAATTTGAGGCAGGAGACCCGGTGCACCGGGGCTTACCGTACCGCCCCAGCTCTTCAGGCGCAGGGTGCAGGAGATGTCTGGCCGTCCTCCACGAGCTCAGCTGGCAACAGTCCGCAGCGGGAGGTGAG
Source organism: Lissotriton vulgaris (assembly GCF_964263255.1). NCBI lineage: Eukaryota > Metazoa > Chordata > Amphibia > Caudata > Salamandridae > Lissotriton > Lissotriton vulgaris. Next base: position 2,382,000 of record NW_028250362.1, on the reverse strand, counting down.
GTTGGGACTGCGCGGCTCAGATTGGTACTGTCGGGTCCGGTAAACGTGGAGTCCGCAGCGGGCCGCCAGAGGCAACAATGGAGCCGGGGTCCAGGGCGGAGAAAACAGACACCAATAACTCCGGCATCCGGGCGGGCTGGAACTCAGGGAAAGCGGCAGCGCAGACAGCGCGTCGTCGCACACGTTCCACCTCGGAAATAAATGAGGATAGGATCCAGGATAGTAGTCCGAGGCCAAGGGCCGACGGAGCCGGGCGCTCAAGCGTCTGCTCCATGGCCTTAGATGTCTTGATGTCCTTTGATGGGTGCTTGCTTCTGGTACTTTGGGAGTCTAGAGTAAACTTTTCTCAGTGTTTGCCTTTGGGGGTCTGGTACCCCGGGTATTGTTAAGCCATGGCTCCAGTAGGTCTTGGTGACTCCATACTTGGCGGGTAGACAGATCTGATCCTATGGAGCTTTTCTTGCTTTGGTGATGTGTTTAGGTGGTCGGGGACCAGCAAGTTAACAAATTGGACTTCATGGGATTGGTGCCTGCAGAGTGTAGGGGAGTGATCCCTTCATTCCCAGGGAGCTTCTTGGTGATTTCCTTTTGAAGGCTGGAGGTGCTCTGGGGTTTTTGGAGTCCTTTCAGGTTTCTGGTTGATAGTGATACAGCAGCAGCGATTGTCGCTTCCTGGGAGCGGCAGGCAAAGTTTGTCACCTTTTTCTCGTGCGGAAGGGCTTCAGTTGTCATGCAGCAGGTCTTCTTTGCCCTAGTCTTCTTTTGTCCATCGAATCTGATGTTCAAGTCTCGGGGTGCCACCTAAATACTGAATTTAGGGGCGTTACAAGGGAAGACAGGTAGTTGTCAATGAGTTACATACCTTTAGAGTGTCTACACCCTCTAGTGACCACTTCCTGTGTGAAAGGGCACTACCCTAGCCCTGATAAGTTGTTCTTCCACCATTCCAAAAGTGGAATTTCAGGAGAGGTGTTTACCTCGCCTGGCCCTCCCTAAGGGTAATGCAGGCTAAGTGTGGACCCTCCTCCTAATGTTACTCATTTTCCCACCTGCCCTCCCACCAAACGTGGAACAGGAAAGGCATCTAGGCTTCCCACAACATTTGGAGGTTCCCAGGTTAGATTTCAAAGGCGATATCTACCTTTGAATCTTCCTGCCCGGGAAGGCTAGCCTGTCCTGGGAAAGGTGTGAGGCACCTCTGCCCAGAACAGGCTTTTTCACTGTCCTCTGAGAGTGCTGGCTCTCACCCCATGAGGTCAGAAACATGTCTGGTAGTGACAGGCTGGTGAAAAGAAGTCCAGCTGTGCTTGGTAGATTTTCAGGGGGATCCTCTGAAATGGTCCCCTGTGTGAATATATTAATAAATCCAACACATGCATCAGTGAGGACTTATTAAGACAAGATGTTTGGCACCAATGGAGCTAGGAAATTTGTGTTGACAGCATCCAGCCCATGTACACTTCCCTGTGCACTTACAACATCTCAGAACACACTGGACATTGTAGGGGATAATCTGCTCATGATGATATGCCCTCATATAGGAAACAGTGCAGCCTGCCTAAGGGCTACAGTCCACAGTAGGGGTGACTTACCTATACCTTATGGAATGTTTGGGTGGCATGGCATTAAGGGTTGTGTGCCATGTCTACTCTTCAGATTTCTCTGCAGACAATCACCCAGCATGCAGTGGCAAAGTGCATAGCCTTGGAGAGGGGTCTCTGGGGAGGCACAACCCGTGTTGCAGCCACAGAGGAATCTCTTCAGTTCCCATGCCCTAGGTCCCAAGGGTATCCTTTACTAAGGACTTATAGGAATAGTTGAAGTGGTGCCAATTGTGGTAAATGTTTAGGGAAAGAGCACTGTTCCTGGGAGCCTGGTTGGCAGGACGCCCATACACCTCAGTCAAAGTTGCATCATCTGGTGTCTACCTGAGGCTGGCGTAACAAGCAGAAATATATCAATTTCTCCTCTTTACTTCGTCTTTGCATGTATGCTGCATTGTGCAGCACACAAAAAAGAGGAAACAGCCTCATAGGATAGTTTTTGCATTGCATTGTGGAAAAAACTATAAAAATATGCAAGGCAGTCCGGTGCGCTACCTTGCGCTACCATGCGTCACGTAGGTTTTACATGGGAAATGCATCGATGTTCCCCTATATCCACCCATGTATTTTGTGTGCAAATAATATACACAGTCATCTAAAGGCAGGCATGCTAGCTTTCCTTGGATCAGCGCTCGAGTTCCACTTCCCTGTAAAAGGAACAATGTCATTCCCTATTTATGTGAGGAGGCATTCCAGCTAGGCCCTGCTATTGAGTTTAAGTCTTAGAAGTTCCATGATGGCTTTGAGAAAGTCAGAGGGGCAGGTTTACAAGAAAGTGATGCGGAACCCTGAGAAACCATTGCAGCACCTTGGATGCACCGTATTTATTTATTTACTTATTTATTTATTTAGTTGTTTGTAAGGTTTTATAAAGCACTTGCTATACCCAGAGGCATCAGATCTTGCTTTACATGTACAGGAACAAAATCAGAAAAAGAAAACGTTAATTCAGAGCAAAAAAATAACAATCAAGGGAAGCACAACAATCCAAAACTCAAGGGCGGCAGAGTTCAGAGGGATTCATTGGTTAAAAACATCCGAATAATGCAATGTTGGAGAACGCCACGGAGCACAAATTAGGTTAAAAAACATCTGAATAATGCAATGTTGGAGAACGACACAGAGCACAAGAAGAGAAACAAACAGGGAAAAACAAATGAAAGAGGTAGGGGGCTGGGGTAGGAAAGGGGGGGTGAAGACAAGTGAGAGTGCCCAACAAACTGCTAAACAGCATGGAAATATGGAGCAGTTAGGGTAGCAGTGAGCCAAAATGAGCTAATGTTAGGATACATAAAAGGAAGAGTGAAAAGTAGATCGAAAAGAGAGCCAGGTATGTGGAAAGATAATCCATGCAGGGGAAGCGCAAGGACAAGGACAGCAGGGCTAATTAACGATTCCAATATTTGTTGAGAAGGTGATATTTTCGGTCTTTTTTAAAGCTAAGGTAGGATGGGTTGCAGCGCGGGTCCCTTGGGGGGGCATTCCAGATGTTCGGAGCGTTCCCAGAAAAGGAGCAGGATTGAGTGGATTTATTTTTTAGTAATGGGGGGACGAGGAGGAGCGAAGTGGAGCTTCTCATTGGACTGGAGCAGCCAACTTTTTTGAATTTGTTACTTAGGTATAAGGGGGATTGTTGGTGGAGAGCTTTGTGCGTGATGCAGAAAGTCTTATAAAGGCATCTCCCTTCGATGGGCAGCCATTTGAGGGATTCGAGGGCAGGTGTGATGTGGTTAAAACGTTTACAGTCAGTAATGAGCCTGGCCGTCTAGTTGAGCACAGCTCTGAGGGGGTCTAGGTGGACTTTAGGGGTGCCAGTGAGGATAGCATTGTCATAGTAAAGTTTGAAGAGGACTAGTGATTGTACGACCCATTTGAACTCATCTAGAGGGATAAAGGGCTTGATCTTCTTGAGGTGCCTGAGAGTGAACAGTGCTCTTTGAGCTGAGTTATTTATATGGTCAAGCCGAGTCAAACGTTTGTCAAGAATGAAGCCTAGGGATTTCACCAAGCTGGAGAAGGTGAGAGGGCAGTTGAGGGGGTTAAGGTCAGAGATCCAGTCTTGTACGGGGAGATGGTTGCTTTTAGGAGAGAAAAGAATGATTTCCATTTTGTTAGGGTTCAGTTTAAGATGGTTGGAACAGAACCAGGTTTGAATCTTGCTCAGAGTGTTATTTAAGTGAAGAACATCAGAGTGGGATTTGATCTTATAGCAGAGGTTGGTGTCATCAGCATTGAGGTGATAGTTGATGCCGGCTTGTTACAAGATGAGAGTAAGGGGTTCCATAAAGAGATTCAAGATAGAAGGGGAGAGTATTGATCCCTGGGGGACACCCAGGGAGATGGGGGTAGGATTGGAGAGGCAGGATTCGATTTTTACTTGTGTTCTATGCTGGAGGTAAGAAGTGAACCATTAAAGGACCAAGCCATTAAGGCCAGAACAAGCTTCGCGTAATTTAAACAAGGAAGGATGATTGACTGTATTGAATGCTGAAGACAGGTCAATGAGGATAAGAAGGCAAGCATCACCATTGTCAGGAGAGCAGTGAATGTCATCAACAATGTTGAGCATGGCGGTTTCTATGCTGCAGCCTTTCCTGAAGCCAGACTGTAGGGAGTCGAGTAAGTTGAAATTGTTTATATGGTTATCCAATTGAAGTAAGGTGCATTTTACCAGGGTTTTATGTAGTAGTGAAAGGTTGGAGATAGGGCAGCGGTTGTTCAGATAGTTAGGGTCAGCTGTAGCGTTTTTTAAGGATGGGGATAATTTGCCCTAGTTGGAGGGAGTCAGGTAGACAACCGGAGGCAAAAAAGGTGTTAATGATTTTAGTCCAACATGGGGCGATAATATGGTTAAGGCTGTGAACTATGGTATATGGTAGAGGATCTTTGGTGTGCAAGATCGGCTTTGATTTCAAAATGATGTTAAAGACTTCAAGCTTAGTCATAGGATGGAAATTTATACCAAGAGGCGTTATTTTTCAGTTTCAAGTTGGAAAGGAAGTCACCGGAAATAGGAGGAGTGGGTAGTTGAGTGGATGGATTAGGCCGGAGGGATAGAGTCGAGAGCGGAGCAAATTCATTGTCCCATTGGGAGCTGGGCATGGCCAGAGTTGCAATGAAGGATTGATCAATTTTGATATTTTTTCTGAAAAGAAATTGGTAATTTCCTCACATCTTTCAATTGAGGCTGTCAGCTCTGGAGGGCTAGATGACGTTTGTTTTCTGACATATATAAGTGTGATTATTTATGATTATATTTTAAAGGAGCATAAGCATTCCTACTATAAGAATATGAAGGGGCATTTACATTTAAGTTTAAGCTTTATTCACCATACTTCAATAATCACCACATAAGATAGAAAATCAAACTTGGTATAAGAAACAGCAAGGAGAACAAACACATTCCATAATTGGCAATTAGTACCTGCAATGAGGTTGGGCTATGTTGATGGTATAAGCCCTAACAGTGAGAGCAGCGACTGTAAAATCATCTGGGGCACGCTAGGCCCCGGGTTGAGGTTCCCAGGGCCAAGGGGGTGTCACCCGGTCTTCCCCTACATACCGATAGCAGAAACCTGGGACCACGCCTGTGACTCGCATCGCTGAGAGCCGGGATCTGACTCGGGGCGAGGCCATGCACAGACAGGCCACCTGATTATGCGGACGGAGCCTTGGCGCAGACACAACATAGCGGTCCCCAGCACATGGCAAAATAATTCGAAATCCCTACCAGTGAGCGGGGCGGCCTCTGCCTCTGCTCGGCCTGGAAATCTACTTTTGACCTGGAAGGAGAACCACGCTGAAGCAACAAGATCGAGGAGTAGAGAGCGCAGGCAGAAGATGGGTGCCCATCAACAGCCTATCCCCCTCTGGCGGCTGGGACCACCAGTGGTGATGAGTGGGTTCAGGAGCCCTGCTGGGCCTGAGAGAAAGATAGAGAGATTCCACGGACCTCTGCCCTCAAGAGGAACTCACAGGCCCTGCCAAAGATGGACACCCCACAGGGCCCCAACACCGCTGAACTCCTGGATCGTCAGCAGCCTGCAAAGGTCGGGGATTGGCCCAGGCCTGGAGGTAGAAGCCCGGCTGGGATCACAAAGGACCTGCTCCACGCTTCCCCTTCTCCCCGCATGGGAGACATCATTGTCCAGCTCGTAAACTAAAGGTGAGCTGGAGGAGCAGGCGGGCCGTGGGCAAGGTAAACCCGACACCTGGGGTACCCTCTCCTTCCATCTATTATACCATGAGTAGGATGTGAGGAAGAGAACCGTGAGGCCGTGTGGAGGACCTCCCAAAGGCTTGAGTGGCCCCGAAAGGTCAAAAAGCACGAAAGAAATTCTAGAATGGGCCTAACACATAGGAAACCCCCTAGGGTAAAACTGACACCTAACCCAAAAAAAGAGGACTTAGAAGTCCCAAAAAACAAACCCAACTCAATAAGGAAATTACCCTCACCAGGACCAGAGCAAGAGGATCAGGTGGTGAACCCAAACCTCTTGGAGGGGTAGTGACCGGATGTTTAACCCCTTCAGTGCTCATGGCAAGGTCAACTCGTCATGGGTTTTACCTGCGCTATGCTTATGACGAGTTGACCTTGTCATGAAACTATAATATTCAAAGAATGTCAGCAGAGGACGGGAAAACCCCCTAGCAGCCAAGGTGTTAACAATGGGCAAGTGCGGGGCAAATCAAAGGATCCTGAATAAAGCCAGGAAGCAACACCTGACGAACTCACAACTCAGCCAGAAACCACAAACCTAAAAACAAATCCAAGTGGAGCCGAGTGCCAACACTCTGGGACCTCCCTGCCGCCCCAGGCCAGGAACTGACTACAGGCCTCAAAGAGGGTGGAGTCCATTTAGGCTCACGGACGAGGGGACATCTCGGAGAAATACAGGAAGTACACAGAGAAGGTCCTAGCAAACCCAATGCCAGGACGACAGTCCAACAGGCTAGACCCGCGCCACAAATAACAGTATTGAAAAGGCAGCAACAGACGGCAAAAGACAAAGACCCTAAACCGCAAAGGTAGGGAAAAATGTATACGTTCACTAAAGTTATAAATGCCCCTGTGGCACAAGCTGGGGCCATGACAGAAATACCAGGAACCAGTATACGTCTCCAAGCGATGTATTCCTCCAGAGAAGCGTTAGAGGGTAAGATCAACGAAATCCAAATCGATGTCAATCTGCTGCGCCAGGACCTCCTCGCAATTTCCGAAAAAGTCATGCAGGTCGATCAGCTAATATCAGAAGTAGAAGACACTTCTCACACCCTCTGGAAGGAGGTCACAGCCTAGACTACAGATATGAAGGAGATGGCCTGGAGGGTTGACGACGCAGAAAATCAAGACAACAGAAACAACCCGTGCTTCATCAGTTTCCCAGACGCAATAGAAGGCTCCGATACACATGCTTTCCTGCGCACATGGCTAATGGACTCCCTCCCAAAAGCGTGATTCTCAACTGTTTTGTGATCCAGAGGGCCCACAGAATACCTGGATAAAAAACTCCAAACGGAGAACCACCATGGCCTTTGATTGCACGTTTTTTAAATTATTAGGACAAAGGCCTCATACTCAGAGAAAAAAGACCAACCCTGGAGATCCGGATCGAGAACGCCAAATTAATGGTTCCCAGACTACTCGAGAGAGGTGCAAAAACAACGCAAGATGTTCGACTTGGTGAAAGAAAAGCTGCAGAACCTCCAATTACGATACATGCTACTCTTTCCAGCCAAATTAAAAGTAATATTCCAGGCCAAAATATAATTTTTTTAAACTCCAGAAAAAGCATGGCAATGCATAGAGGAACGCCCTCCCAAAAGAGCAACAGGGCATCCAACGGCAACCTCCGAGAGAGGCCCCTTTATAGACAATAGACATAGACCATAGAGGCTAAAACTGAAGTTCAACACAGGTCACTCAGAAGACTACATCAGGGCAACACCATACCCATATAGGAAAACCATTAACAAAGTACTCCAGGCTGCAGACTCTAAATACACTCACCCGGGAAGCAACTCAAGAAGGAAGACTCATAAAACAGGGAAAAGACACCGACACACCCTGGAGCATACATAACATGAAATCTCATCGAATCCAGATAGCAACCATCCACTGCTGCAGGACATTAACCTTCTTGAGGAACCCAACTCAGACACAATGGCACATGACCCAGCACCACAGCCGACAAAGTGAGAATGAAGAATGATGACCGATATCGGGCCGTCCGAGTTTTCTCTCCCCCCCCCCCGTTTGTGTGCATTTGCTTGTTTGTTTCTTTCCTTTAGTTTGCACTTTCGTTTGACTTTTTTGTGTTGTTCCTTTCCCAGTATTTCGTCTCATCCTCTTCTCCTCTAAGTGGAGGTTTCAGATACAGACACAGAGACGTGGAGTATGACTTATCAGCTGTCTCCCGGTTTAGTAAACCCTAGCAGCCCGTCCCGACGTTGTCCGGGTATGAATTGCTGCCGGCCAGTAGTATATTGTTTCGTAGGATTTTGTTTTGATAGCATTTCTTATCTGTGACAGGCCTGTGAAACGCTCCGATTCACAGTGCACTGCTGATGCACTTAAGAGTGCACGTTCAGTAGTGTGTGAACTCGAGTTTCCCTACTTTATTTTCCTTGCAATATTATATAGCGCAAACTCGTCAACATGGCATGAGCACAATTTACATTACAGAAGAACACATTCATTTGTGGTAGGCACGGGGAGACAAAGCGATTTGCCTGGAATCACAGGATGTTGAGCTGATGCCAACATTCGAACGTAGCTCCCCATCTCTAAAGTTCGCAATTCTAGAACTTGTGGTGGGAGGTGTGTCTAAAAGTGTATGTCGGTGCTGGGCATCAATGAGAGAGACCTGTGCATTTTTCCAATCGGTGGTGAAAAAATATGAGTATGTTGCTGGAGATGTGGGCCGCCGTGCCACCAATGTACTTATGGGGGAGGGTAAACACCCATTATTCCGCAACTTTCTTTCCGCATACCATCACTCCGCATACTTTCATTACGAAAGTACCATGACTCCGCAATGCCATTATAACGCGTGGCATTACATTTTATATGCTTTTACCACGCATACATTTACAACGAACAATATATGTTTTGGGGTGTTTGGGTATTTTAAGGGTTCAGATATAGTTTTGGTTTATGGGGTACAGGGGTATTTTTAGGGTTCAGGGCTAGGTATGGGTTTTGTGGTATAGGGGTATTTTTAGGGTTCAGGGGTAGGTTTGGGGTACAGGGGTATTTTGAGGGTTCAGGGCTAGGTATGGGTTTTGGGGTACAGGGGTATTTTTAGGGTTCAGGGGTAGGTTTGGGTTTTGGGATACAGGGGTATTTTAGGGTTCTGGGCTAGGTTTGGGTTTTGGGGTACAGGGGTATTTTTAGGGTTCAGGGGTAGGTTTGGATTTTGGGGTACAGGGGTATTTTAAGGGTTATGGGCTAGGTTTGGGTTTTGGGGTACAGTGTTATTTTAGGGTTCAGGGGTAGGTCTGGGTTTTAGGGTACAGGGGTATTTTCTAGGGTTCTGGGGTAGGTTTGGGTTTTGAGGTACAGGGGTATTTATAGGGTTCAGGGCTAGGTTTGGGTTTTGGGGTACAGGGGTATTTTTATGGTTTAGGGATAGGATTGGGTTTTGGGGTACAGGGTATATTTATAGGGTTAAGATGGGTTAGTGCTTAAGGGTGTTGGGGTATTTTATAGAGTAAGGATAGGTTATGATTATGGGGTGCAGGGGTATTTAAAGTAGGACTGGGCAGAATTGGCGCAAACTTGGTACAATAAATCCGCAATATTTCGTTCCGTCAGATTTCCTATTATTAAAACAGAAACCTCATATATTCAAGGTAAAATAAGTATTTCTACATGCTAAAATGCATATAGTCATTTCACAAAAGTGAAATTAGCTTCCAGCAAGCAGTGAGAGAGGTGATGATTTTGAGATCAAGCCCTTGCAAAGCATTATGGGACGAGATTAGCAGTGGGAAGTGAATATTATAGTATCCTAATAATTCTACAAAGAGCTGCCGTTCACCTCATCGTCCCCAGTTGTACCCGATGAGGCAAATGCAATAGCATTTAAAATATTACACATCAAGCTGCAGTTCACCTCGTCGTCCCTAGATGTCCCTGATGAAGCAAATGCAATAGCATTTAAAATATTGCACATCAAGCTGCAGGTCACCTCGTCGTCCCCGGATGTCCCTGCAGCTGCAGTTCACCTCGTCGTCCCTAGATGTCGCTGATGAGGCAAATGCAATAGCATTTAAAATATTATACATCAAGCTGCAGTTCACCTCGTCGTCCCAAGATGTTCCCGATGAGTAAAATTCAGAAACATTGAAACCCTTTCATGAATGCTAAAAATGATGCTAATCTTATCCCATAATGCTTTGCAGGGCCTTGTAGTTGTATTTTTGCCCATAACTGTGCTTGGGGTGGTTCTAAGAGAATGGGACCTCCACTGAATTACTATTTAAAGGGAGCAGGAATGTATAGAACCTGGGAAGAAAAAATAACATTGTGACGGAATGCCCCCAGCGATTGTCACGCCCCCAGCACACACCCACAGCACAATGCAGACACGCCCACAAGGGACTACTTTGCTGGCACAGTTCTTTTACCTTTCAAATGTATATGATGGGCGTCTGCATAGCCTATGTCCTTCTGCTGCAACTGCCCTTTCCAATGCTGTATTGGGTGTTGTGATTGGTGCTGTGGTTCCCGAGATTACCCGCCTCAAAGGTTTTTGTCTCTCTCTTTATTATATTAGTATGGATGGATCAAGCTGCAGTTCACCTCGCCATCCTTAGATGTCCCTGATGAGGCAAATGCAATAGCATTTAAAATATTATACATCAAGCTGCAGTTCACCTCGTCGTCCCAAGATGTCCCTGATGAGTAAAATTCAAAAACATTGAAACCCTTTCATGAATGCTAAAAATGATGCTAATCTTATCCCATAATGCTTTGCAGGGCCTTTTAGTTGTATTTTTGCCCATAATGGTGCTTGGGGTGGTTCTAAAAGAATGGGACCTCCACTGAATTACTATTTAAAGGGAGCAGGAATGTATAGAACCTGGGAAGAAAAAATAACACTTGTGACGGAATGCCCCCAGCGATTGTCACGCCCCCAGCACACACCCACAGCACAATGCAAACACGCCCACAAGGGACTACTTTGCTGGCATGGTTCTTTTACATTTTAAATGTATATGGTGGGCGTCTGCATAGCCTATGTCCTTCTGCTGCAACTGCCCTTTCCAACGCTGTATTGGGTGCTGTGATTGGTGCTGTGGTTCCTGAGATTACCCGCCTCAAAGGTTTGGGCTCTCTCTTTATTATATTAGTACTAGCAGCCCGTCCCGACGTTGTCTGGGTATGAATTGCTGCCAGCCAGTAGTATATTGTTTTGTAGGATTTCGTTTTGATAGCATTTCTTATCTGTGACAGGCCTGTGAAATGCTCCGATTCACAGTGCACTGCTGATGCACTTAAGAGTGCGCATTCAGTAGTGTGTGAACTTGAGTTTCCTTACTTTATTTTTCCTTGCAATATTATATAGCGCGAACTCGACATCATGGCATGAGCACAATTTATATTACAGAAGAACACATTAATTTGTGGTAGGCACGGGAACACAAAGCAATTTGCCTGGAATCACAGGAAGTTGACCTGATGCCGAAATTCAAACGTAGCTCCCCAGCTCTAAATTTCACAATTTTAGAACTTGTGGCGGGAGGTGTGTCTAAAAGTGTATGTCGGTGCTGGCCATCAAGGACAGAGACCTGTGCATTTTTCAAATCGGTGGTGAAAAAATATGAGTATGTTGCTGGAGATGTGGACCGCCGTGCCACCAATGTACTTACCGGGGGAGGGTAAACACCCATTATTTCGCAACTTTCTTTCCGCAGACCACCACTCCGCATACTTTCATTATGAAAGTACCATGACTCCGCAATGCCATTATAACGCATGGCATTATATTTTATATGCTTTTACCACGCTTACATTTACAACGAAATTCGTTGTAAATGCATGAATGTAAAAGCATGTTTTTCTTTAATGTTTGGATAAGGTAAGTATAGGTATAGGGGTATATGTTTTGGGGTTCTCAGGTATATGTTTTGGTGTGTTTCGGTATTTTAAGGGTTCAGATATAGTTTTGGGTTTTGGGGTACAGGCATATTTTTAGGGTTCAGGGCTAGGTTTGGGTTTTGGGGTACAGGGGTATTTTTAGGGTTCAGGGGTAGTTCTGGGTGTTGGGGTACAGGTGTATTTTAAGGGTTCAGGGCTAGGTTTGGGTTTTGGGGTACAGGGATATTTTTATGGTTCAGGGCTAGGTTTGGGTTTTGGGGTGCAGGGGTATTTTTAGGGTTCAGGGGTAGGTTTGGGTTTTGGGGTACAGGTCTATTTTAGGGGTTCGGGCTAGGTTTGGGTTTTGGGGTACAGGGGTATTTTAGGGTTCAGGGGTAGGTTTTGTTTTTGGGATACAGGGGTATTTTTAGGATTTAGGTATAGGTTTGGCGTTTGGGGTACAGGGTATATTTATAGGGTTAAGATGGGTTAGTGTTTAAGGTAGTTGATGTATTTTAAGGAGTAAGGGTGGGTTTTGATTATGAGGTGCAGGGGTATTTAAAGGGAGCAGGGTGAACACCCTGAGCTGGAATGTACAGAACCTGGGAAGAAAAAACAGTGAAATATTTGACACAACACGCGCCCCGCACCTGCCCACATCCTCAGCACAGGATATGAGACATGGCATGAAGGGCGGAATGTAAAAACAACAGTTGATGGACAGAATGCAGAACAATGTCATACATTCACCCAAATCCATCAATTTCTTTGCACTCCGCCTCAGCCCTGACCCTGTGCCTCATGGGAACATTCCAGGCCGAACTGCCATGTCTTTCCTGGACCGGACTCAAGCATCCTAGGACCAATTTCTGGCTATAAGCCATCTCCAGCCAGGATAGCTTGACTCCAGTGGTGTGGAGAGCATGGGACTCACATCTAAGCATACCCAATCCACTCGGGTGACAAATGCAAAAACAACAGTACATTCACCCCAGTACAGAGATCTGGGCCTAAATCCATCGTTTTTTGCACTCCACACCACCCCAGTTCAGACATGGCCATATGCAAATCAGCCTTGACCCTGTGCCTCAAGGGAACAGTCCAGCCCGAAGGGCGGAACGTACCACACGCCCCCAGCATTTGTCACACCCCCCAGCACAAGCCCACAGCACAATGCAGACACGCCCACTAGGGACTACTTTGCTGGCACGGTTCTTTTACTTTTTAAATGTATATGGTGGGCGTCTGCATAGCCTAAGTCCTTCTGCTGCAACTGCCCTTTCCAACGCTGTATTGGGTGTTGTGATTGGTGCTGTGGTTCCTGAGATTACCCGCCTCAAAGGTTTGGGCTCTCTCTTTATTATATTAGTATAGATATATCTGATAACCAGGGAAATAGGAGAATAGGAACACATCTCCGGGATTCAAGGTGGGAGGGCGACAGCCCTCTCCAATCCATCCACAACACAGCTGGTCATGTTGACCCATAGGGGTAGCAGCGTGGGCGGTGGGGGAGAGTGGAACTGCCTCCTCTGACGCCGAGCATCTCCACGCACCGAAGCACTTTTTGAAGCCCGCTGCAGCAGCCGCTACGCCTTGCCGGACCCGCTTCACGGGTCCCGCTTCGCGGACTGCAGTAGCCATCAACTGACAGCAAGGGGTTTGTTTGGAACTGACCGGCAGGGCTGCGAGCACGCGCAGAGGACTCCAAGGACCAGGAGTCCCCGCGAGCCCTTGTCCAGCTGGGCTGCTCTCCCTGCCGGCCCCACCACCTCCTCCACGGGCTTAAGTAGCTCCCTTCCTGATTCTCTGTGAACTGCCTCCTCTGACGCCGAGCATCTCCACGCACCGAAGCACTTTTTGAAGCCCGCTGCAGCAGCCGCTACGCCTTGCCGGACCCGCTTCGCGGGTCCCGCTTCGCGGACTGCAGCAGCCATCAACTGACAGCAAGGGGTTTGTTTGGAACTGACCGGCAGGGCTGCGAGCACGCGCGGAGGACTCCAAGGACCAGGAGTCCCCGCGAGCCCTTGTCCAGCTGGGCTGCTCTCCCTGCCGGCCCCACCCCCTCCTCCACGGGCTTAAGTGGCTCCCTTACTGATTCTCTGTGAACTGCCTCCTCTGACGCCGAGCATCTCCACGCACCGAAGCACTTTTTGAAGCCCGCTGCAGCAGCCGCTACGCCTTGCCGGACCCGCTTCGCGGATCCCGCTTCGCGGACTGCAGCAGCCATCAACTGACAGCAAGGGGTTTGTTTGGAACTGACCGGCAGGGCTGCGAGCACGCGCGGAGGACTCCAAGGACCAGGAGTCCCCGCGAGCCCTTGTCCAGCTGGGCTGCTCTCCCTGCCGGCCCCACCCCCCCTGTTGACCAATTGAATCATATCGAATAGCTATAAAGAGGAAGTACCAATCCCGCTGCGCGGGAGCGCGCCGGGGGGCGCCGGGAGAAGCCCGGGACAAGGGCGGGACCGTCTGTGGCCGTCAGGGGCCGAGGGAGGCCGGGCTGGGCCCACTCTCTTTGCCCTCCCTGCAATTTCTCTTCAACTGATTCATTTACTGTCCCTTATTTATTTCTCGCTATACACGTTTTTATTTTCTGCCCTTTGTGATGTCTACTCTGGAGTCAATTCAGGCACAGGCCATCCAAGGGTCTCTTCTGTTAGGACCCTTGGACAAATTCTTCGCCAAAATTAAGACTGATGTAGACCGGGAACTCCTACTAGCCGAGAAACGGGCGGGTCGACGTTTATCTATTGACAAACTGAAATCAAGACCCTTCCAATCTTTGGACACAACCATAACATCCCTTACAACTTCAATGGACCTAACCTCACCAGTAGAACATGTCAATACTCTACCTCCAATAGAAGATATCCCCCTTATTTTTCAGACTAATCCCCCTGCACAGAATGACATTATCATTATCTCAGACTCCACTCACTCCCAAGTATCTGATACTCAGACAATAGATTTAAGCACTCCTTTTGCAGAACCACCTCTTCTTTATGATCCAGCCATTCCATCTCCCGTGTTCACACCAAGCTTATCTGATAACCATACCAAGTGCATTACCGAGGACCAGCCTCTATTGTCGCCATTTAGGGTAACTACTAAAAGTCCTAAAACTCCTTTCAGCAAAATTCCTTCTGGCTCCCCACCAAGGAAGCGAAGAAAGAAGCTGACAATTAAAAAGAGAGCTGTACCCCCTAATAAAGTGCCACATAATATATTTACTATTCCAAATAAAGCTGGGGCGGTAGACCCCGCAAAAGAGATGACTCCCAGTTCTATCTCGGTACCTAGTTATGCTGGACTATTGGGCGACATCGATTGTCTAATAAAGGCATTGATCCTTCCCCTGACCGAAAGGATCAAAAGATTAGGGGAGAGTGTGGAAAAAATTTTGCAAGGACAAATGGGGACACCTTGCCTGAAACCGAACGCCCCTGGAGTTTCAATACAGCCTATCAATGAACTTAAATCATCTAAGATAGTGACTGGTATTCCTAAGGCAACCACACCACCTATAGCTGGGCCACCAAAATCGTCCCAGATTTCCACACCACATGTCGAAAAAAGTAATAATAGCGATAATAGAACTATTGCTTTGGAAAAACCCACGATTACAGAAAAATCCCATACTTCTATACAACCTCATAGTACGCACCTAAACAATGGTACTAATTCAAATCTCCCTTCCATTCCCCCACACCAATCCATTAGCAAAACAAAGAACACCGTAGATTTGCCACCCGAATGTTTAAATTATGTTATAGCCTTTACAGGAGTGCCACCCCCCCCCAGAGGGTAACCGCGAACATCAGACCAATCTAAAAAACAAGGGGGCATATTATCAAGGGGGTTTATCTCCGCTTTTTTGGCTTTAAAAGCCAAGAAAGCGGAGATAAAATTATCTCCCTATTACCAAGCTGTCGCTAACACCAGTTAGCGACAGCTAGTAGGAGATAGCGACCATCTTGGGCCCCACTTTGCATATCAGTGATATTTATCACTAATGAGATGCAAAGTGGGCGTGCCAAGATGTTAGAGACTGAAAACAGTCGCTAACATCGCTATCTCCTATTACCAACTTTTGGAGATATTCGCGCTAAGCGGGAATATCTCCAAAAGCTAACACCTGCCCTGAGCAGTTCTTAGCCATGTTATCCAATGGGAGGTGGATAACATGGCTAAGAGCATTTGCTCGATAATGCATGAATATCGCTGACTTTTCAGCGATATTCATGCATTTCGGCCGTTTTTTATCGCATTTGCGATAAACCTTGTTAATAGCAAGGTTTATCTGCGATAAAAATCGCCGATGTGCGGCGATAATTTTTGTCTCTAAACAAGTTAGAGACAAAAATTATCGCTAGTTGTTGGTAATATGCCCCAAGGTTATCTACTGGTTGAGGAGAAATAGACCACTCCCGCCTCACCTGAACGGTGATATCATTTCGGCCAGGCGTTGCCACTGGGTAGGTACTAGACCCAAGGATATCGAAGGAGATGTGATCTTAGTTAACTTCAAGGATCACAGATTGGTAACTCATATTAGCGATTGGTACCCTGGAATAGGGGAGGGGGGAATTTCAACTCATAACCTAAGCTATTTTGACCCTGAGACAATGCTGAAAAAACCATCAGCCCAGCCTAGACTCTACCATCCCGATAGCTATGGTCGCCAAAAAACCCCCGGTGGCTTTAATACACCCATATTACACAAACAGCACATGGGCTATAACACTTTTTTTCCATATCATTCGAACTCCTCTGCCCCATTGACGTATAGACCTTTTGCCTCAGATAGCCTAGCTCATGCGAGGACACCAAGGGATCAGAATTCCCTTGATTATACTAATGATTTCCGTTTGCGTTCTAGTCAGGTATTTTTACCACAGAGAAATCCGCACGACCCTATTGTTCATTGGGGTGCATCACGTCTTCAAAATCCAAAAGACTTGTGGAATATACCCTTGTCTAATTTCTATTACCCGCTCTCAGACTTAGATGGCAATGAATGACTGCCCAAGTCAATTATAACTGGAAAATCCCTTGTGGGCCCGCGGACCGTTCACCGCACCATTGTCCACTTTTCGTCATCCAGCCCGCCTAAAAACCATCATAACAGCCAAAGTGGAGGGACACTGGTGGATATGGATTCCCTGAGTGAACCGCGGCTATCTGGTCATTTACAGCCCCAACAGTCCTTGAAAAACGGTTCTATTTCCAATCCCCTGAGCCCTTCCCATATCCTTACCAGTATAACACAACAACTAGACTCACCCAGTGCAAACTTAGGCCGCACTTGTGGAGAAACAAGCTACGTTCCTGTTAAAAAATCACTTCTTTCTTGGAACGTGGCTGGTCTAGCTAGTAAGGCATCCAATAAAGCTTGGCTAAATGCCATACACACGCACGACAACTTATGTTTCCAAGAAACTTGGTGTTGTGAAGAAGTACATCTTTTGGGGTACCAAACTTTCCACTCCCCTGCCACACCAACAGTCCATGGTCACAACAAGGGGGGGCTCTGTGTCTATGTCTCAACAGTAGCAAAAGTTAAGATCCATAAATTTTTCTCTTATACTCACTTTCAAATTCTATTCTTTAAGTGGGGTTCATTAGAGAACATAGCACTGTTGAACTTTTATAACAACATGGCTGATATTGAACTGGAGTCCACTATGTCAGATATATCGCGCTTGTTGTCAGATACTGCGAATCATCTTAAGGGGGCAACAATAATGTGGGTTGGGGATTTTAACTGCACGATCTGCCCACATTCTGATTCTCCCTTGTGTGGTATTGCAGGTCTTGGCGAGGATAATCCAACTCACTTTGTGCACACGAAGAGGGGAATGTTGTTAAATACTTTTCTTTTTAAATTCGACCTTTGTTTTGCCAACCAGTTTTGTTCCACACCAGTGCTGTTTGAGCCAACCTTTTTTAGTAGAGATTGTAATTCAACCATTGATTTTATCCTGATATCGACTGCCAATTCTGGAATTTTGAGCTCGTGTGTGGTTGGCAAGGAGGTATTTAGTGACCATTATCCCCTTTCCATTAGCGTAAAAGTAGAGGAGCGTAATGCCAAAAAAGCTACCATTCCCATGTACCCCTATAGGACTGAACTATCTAAAACCAATGGCTATGTAGTGAAGTGGGAGAGGATTGTACCTGATGTGTTCTTGAAAAAATTACTCTCTAACTCTGCAAATGATGTTAACCTTTGTTTAGAGGTTCAGGCGGACCCCCCCTCCGTTATGACCGCATTTGCCAATATCCAACGGCGGATAAAAATCTTACTGACCCGGGTAGCGAACAATAACCCCTCAACTAGAGAAGGGTGGTTCGACGGGAAGTGCAAAAAAGCTCTAAAAGCTCTTAAAAAAGTTTTGGCCCTCAAACCAAGGGACTCTGACACCATTCGTAATGCTAGGCGAGCATATAAATATGCATTAAAAGAAAGAACCCAGTCTTTAAAAAAGCAAGCTTGGGCTACATTAAGAGAAGCATCTGCCCAGAAAAACACCACCAAGTTCTGGAGACTGGTCAAGTCTCTGTATCAACCGAATAATAGCGGTAATAAAATAGATTTGGCTATAACAGGTGACAGATGGTTGAAACACTTTAGGCAGTTATATAGGGACATAAAGCCAGCAGACACTATTACATCGACAGGGCTGGTCCCAACTGCCCCACGACCTAAAGATAGTAGAAGTGAGATCCATCCCCGTGTCTGTCCATTTCCGATTGACATGACATTTACCATAGGGGAAATGCAGGACGCAATCAGGGACAGCGCATCAGGCAAAGCACCAGGGCCAGACTGTACCCCAGTAGATGTCTACAAAGCCGAACCAGACTTCTGGGCCCCTTTGCTCACAAATGTGTTGAATAAGAGCAACCTAACGGGGTTCATAGATAGTTGGTCGGACACAATAGTGGTCCCCATTTTTAAAAAGGGCAGGCGAGACGATCCAACCTGCTATAGGCCAATATCTCTTTTAGACGGCCTTATGAAATTAGCAGGGAGGATTATTTTAAAGAGACTACAGGAGTGGGAGGAGGAACACAATGTAGTCTCACATCTCCAATACGGTTTTAGGAAGGGTATAGGGACCGCTGAGCAGTGTTTAAACTTGGCCCTTTTATGTGCTAAATACACGCAGGCTAGAGGTGGGTCACTTTTTATAACTTTTGTTGATTTGAGTTGTGCTTTTGATTGCGTGGATCACTCTTTGTTATGGTCGACATTGGCCGAGATGGGAATTGACGCACGCCTAATTACTTTCATTAGAGAACTGTATCACAACTGTGGGGCAAGAGTGAGATTTGGTAAGCAGGGCGAATGCACTGACAAATTCGCCCTGTTAAGGGGGGTTAGGCAAGGATGCATCCTAGCCCCCAGGCTATTTACCTACTACATAAACTCAGTGGGCCAATACCTCTCTCTCTTCCAAAATGATTACCCCACCGTGAAAGGTTTACCAGTGCCAATCCTCTTGTACGCCGATGACGCGGCCATAATGTCCCAGACCCAGGTGGGTCTGCAGAGGGCAGTGACTAAATTTGCAGGTTTTATGGAGAATAAAGGGCTGAAAGTAAACATCTCGAAGACTTTTACCATGCCGTGCACTAACAAACGCAGTAGGGTGCCATGTAACGTGTTCCTGAACAAGCAGAAGCCATCGTCGATAAGTTCTGCTACCTTGGCATACTCTTTGACAGGAAATGCCGTTGGAAACAGGCGATTGAAGCAAGGAAGCTGGCCTTTATCCGTACTATAGGCGCCCTGCGCGCTTTTTCCAACAGAGTGGGCGGTAAACCAATTAAAGAACTTGCACAAATATACCAGGCGAAGTGTGTGTCCACAGCCACCTATGGGGCGGGACTTTGGGGCATCGAGAAGGATCAAACTTTGCAGAGCTGTGAGAACCAATTCATCAGCTACCTTCTGGGTGTCCCAAAGTCCACATCCTCATTTATGACACACATAGAGGCTGGAGTTAAGCATTTGGGGGACACAATCAGGATGGCCCCAATTCTCCTATGGCACAAGGTATGGACAACCAGGGAGGCCAGTTTTAACAGGGACCTCCTGGAGGATTGCTTGCCCCAAAATGGGGTTGCAAATCTCCGCTGGCTGTCGTACGTAAGATCTGTACTCAGCGAGTTGGGCCTCCTAGATTATTATGTAAACCCTGGCACCTTGGAGGGCGTATCCAGATCAGTTCTTAAAAAAACACTAACCTCCCATCTGGAAACTTTGAGATGGAATGTTGAAAAGAACAAACAAACCATCTTAAATTTTCAAGAAATCACCCCCAAGGAAGGCATGCAAATGTATCTAAAAGTGGACCCCAGCCCTTATCATAGAATGCTTTTGACTCGTCTCCGCCTTGGGATTTTCTTTCGTATGGTTTCTGTACCGAAGATCAACAACTGGTCTCCACTGACTCTAACATGCCAGTGTGACAATACTGCATTCCAATCCAATTTGCATTTAATGTTCTTTTGCTCCTTCTACACTACCCCCAGAAAACTTTATTTAAAACCTCTGTTAAAGCGTTGGGGTGTAAGAAATTGCAGATCTGCTTTTTCAAGACTGTTAAAACTTGAAGATGAGCATGTGATTTTTGCGGTATCCTGTTTTTTAAGATCTGTCATGTTGTTGCGGAAAACCATGTTGTAAAATAATCTTGCTTGGGTCTCTCTATTGTGTTGGTCAGCACTAATTTCATTCCACTCTGTACTGTATTTGAATGATTTCTTAAGATGGCGTATTACAATGGTCGTTTTTAATTGCTAAATTTTATACCCAAACATATATTATTCGTGATGTTTTTATATGTATGTTTTGTGCTTTTATGATTTCGAAGAAAATCGAATAAAGCTTATATTACCTTACCTTACCTAGTATGGATAGATATATCTGATAACCAGGGAGATAGGAGAATAGGAACACATCTCCGGGATTCAAGGTGGGAGGGCAACAGCCCTCTCCAATCCATCCACAACACAGCTGGTTATGTTGACCCATAGGGGTAGCGGCGTGGGCGGTGGCGGAGAGTGGATGGTATAGGGAGGGCGGGGAGTTGGGGTATTGGGAACAAGAAAGATAAGTTGGAGTTCAAATCAGGCAGCCTCCTTTCAAAAAGCCACAGTTGGAGTCAAGGGGACACAAGAAGCTTTTTAAACCATGTCACCAGACACTCGCCAAAGCGGTAAAGCAATGCACAATAACGAAACATACTCAGTACTGTCCTGGAATGTGAATGGGTTGGAAAACAAGGTGAAGAGAGGCCTAGAGTCAGCATATATCAAGAGATTAAAGCCTGAGGTAATATTCCTTCAGGAAACGCACCTGAAGGGAACACAACGCAGATTCCTCCTTAGAGGGGCTTATAAGACGCGAGTATATGCAGGTTTCTCTACCGGCGCGAGAGGGGTCGCAATCCTTATCAGGAAATACCTACCTTTCAACATTGAATGCACATGGGTGGACCCTAAGGGGACATACTTTGCGGTAAAGGGAATATGGGACAGGAAGGACATCACCCTGATCAGTGTCTATGCCCCCAGAGATTACAGAAACAGACGTTGGGAAAGCTCTCCGACATCCTCTTGCAGGCGGGCTCCAGTACTCACCTAATAGGGGGAGATGATTTTAATGATGTCACAGACCATCAGCTAGACTGCACCACAACAACCACAAGCTGTCCCAAAGACACACAACTCAAACGCTTTACTGACACATTAGCACTAACAGATAGGTGACGTAGACAACAACCACATACCAAGGCATCCTCATTTTATTCAGGTGCCTATAGAGTCTTCTCCAGAATCGACTATTTTTTTTTTTGCCCCTGCTGGGGAAGAAACAAAGATCCAGAAAGTAGAATATCTGGCAAGAGGTCTCTCACATCACTCGCCTGGGCTCACAGCAAACCAGCAATGGTTGGAAACTCAATGCCAAGGCACTTTAGAGCCCTAAAGTCACAGGAAATTAAAATAGACAGAGAACTGTATTTTTAAAAAACACAGGATCTGTGGAGTCCGCCGTAATACTCTGGGAGACATACAAAACTGTCTTAAGAGACAGAGCCCAGAACAAAATAGCGCACAAAAAAAGTAGAGAAACAGAAAAGATAGCGGAAACTGAATTGAAACTTCTTCAACTAGAGAAACAAGCCCTAACCAGTGAAGATCCTTCATTAATATGAAAGATGCAAGTTATCCTCAGGGAATATTTGCCCCTCGCCCAGAGAGTTGCACAGACAGCGATTCAAGCCATGTACCGGCGTCCACATAATGCCGGAGATAAGGCGGGCAAGCTGCTCTCATGGCTCATTAAGGAAGAACTAGATGGAAGATTGGTGACCCAGATAGACTCTGAAGGTGGTCAAACCTGCACTACGCCCACTGAGATAGCGACCTCTTTTGCTCAATATGACGACCTTTTATGCAAAATGCCCCCTGGCAGAGATAGCACAAATAGAAAGATACCTAGCCAAAATAGATGTAAATGTAAATGTAAATGTGTGTATACTTGTAAAGCGCACTATCGCCTGAAAGGTATCTTGGCACTGTATACAGCTGTGGAACCCTTCCTGGCTTTTCCTGTGAGATGCCCCCTTACTAGGCACCTCCAAGGTGAGGCCAGGCATCCTGGTGCTTTCCGGGCCGTTGTGGAAATTAAGCAAGCTATTGCCCAGAGTTGCAGAGTGGGACCCATGATTAGAGTAGGCACCGAGGCGATAATTATCGAGTCCGCGGACATTGAGCCCAAGACCCTGCCACGTCGGGAATTGAACCCTGCTCCCGGGCCAGACCTCTGCCTCAGGGTCTGCCGCTCTAATCAGTGATTAAACAACAGGGGGTGGTGATGGACAGAGTTTCTGAATTAAGCAGAATACTCTCACCCAGTCAAGAGATCAGGGCTTAATCCAACACCGTTTTTTAGCTCACTGCACCATCCCAGCTCAGAACCTGGCTATATGCAAATTAGTCTGTCCCTGGCCCAGTGTATCATGGGAACAGGGCAAACCAAACTACCAAGCCAATTCTTTCACTGGGAAGGAAACAAGCTACCCGGGACCGGTTTCTGGCATTTCAGCCGTCTTCGGCCCGGCTTGCTTGAAACTTTTAACAACAGGGGGTGGTGATGGACAGAGTTTCTGAATTAAGCAGAATACTCTCACTCAGTCAAGAGATCAGGGCTTAATCCAACACCATTTTTTTAGCTCACTGCACCATCCCAGCTCAGAACCTGGCTATATGCAAATGAGTCTGTCACTGGCCCAGTGTATCATGGGAACAGGGCAAACCAAACTACAGAGCCAATTCTTTCACTGGTAAGGAAACAAGCTACCGGGGACCGGTTTCTGGCATTTCAGCCGTCTTCGGCCCGGCTTGCTTGAATGATCTACATTCTGTCCATCAAATTGTTTTTTGTAATTTTCTCCCTGAGTGTACTGGGGTAGCTCAGACGTGGGTCCCAGAGCCTCCACACCACTGGAGTCAAGCTAGCCGGGCTGATGAGAGGTGTTACTTCTAAACCGGTCTGGTCCTCGGATGCTTGATTCCGGCCTGGGAAAGATATGGCTGTTGTGGTTCGGACTGGACTGTTCCCATGGGGCACAGGGTCAGAGCTGATTTGCATAAAGCCATTATCTGACCCAGGGTGGTGTGGAGTGCAAAAAACGATGGATTTAGGCCCAGATCCTTGTACTGGGGTGAATGTAAGACATTGATCTACATTCTGTCCATCAAATAGTTTTTTGTAATTTTCTCCCTGAGTGTACTGGGGTAGCTCAGACGTGGGTCCCAGAGCCTCCACACCACTGGAGTCAAGCTAGCCGGGCTGATGCGAGGTGTTACCTCGAAACCGGTCCGGTTCTCGGATGCTTGATTCCGGTCTGGGAACGATATGGCTGTTGTAGTTCGGACTGGACTGTTCCCATGGGGCACAGGGTCAGAGCTGATTTGCATGAAGCCATTATCTGACCCAGGGTAGTGTGGAATGCAAAAAACGATAGATTTAGGCCCAGATCCTTGTACTGGGGTGAATGTAAGACATTAATCTACATTCTGTCCATCAAATTGTTTTTTGTAATTTTCTCCCTGAGTGTACAGGGGTAGCTCAGACGTGGGTCCCAGAGCCTCCACACCACTGGAGTCAAGCTAGCCGGGCTGATGAGAGGTGTTACCTCGAAACCGGTCCGGTCCTCGGATGCTTGATTGCGGTCTGGGAAAGATATGGCTGTTGTAGTTCGGACTGGACTGTTCCCATGGGGCACAGGGTCAGAGCTGATTTGCATAAAGCCATTATCTGACCCAGGGTGGTGTGGAGTGCAAAAAACGATGGATTTAGACCCAGATCCTTGTACTGGGGTGAATGTAAGACATTGATCTACATTCTGTCCATCAAATTGTTTTTTGTAATTTTCTCCCTGAGTGTACTGGGGTAGCTCAGACGTGGGTCCCAGAGCCTCCACACCACTGGAGTCAAGCTAGCCAGGCTGATGAGAGGTGTTACTTCGAAACCGGTCCGGTCCTCGGATGCTTGATTCCGGTCTGGGAAAGATATGGCTGTTGTAGTTCGGACTGGACTATTCCCATGGGGCACAGGGTCAGAGCTGATTTGCATAAAGCCATTATCTGACCCTGGGTGGTGTGGAGTGCAAAAAACGATGGATTTAGGCCCAGATCCGTGTACTTGGGTGAATGTAAGATATTGATCTACATTCTGTCCATCAAATTGTTTTTTGTAATTTTCTCCCTGAGTGTACTGGGGTAGCTCAGACGTGGGTCCCAGAGCTTCCGCACCACTGGAGTCAAGCTAGCCGGGCTGATGAGAGGTGTTACCTCGAAACCGGTCCGGTCCTCGGATGCTTGATTCCGGTCTGGGAAAGATATGGCTGTTGTAGTTCAGACTGGACTGTTCCCATGGGGCACAGGGTCAGAGCTGATTTGCATAAAGCCATTATCTGACCCAGGGTGGTGTGGAGTGCAAAAAATGATGGATTTAGGCCCAGATCCTTGTACTGGGGTGAATGTAAGACATTGATCTACATTCTGTCCATCAAATTGTTTTTTGTAATTTTCTCCCTGAGTGTACTGGGGTAGCTCAGACGTGGGTCCCAGAGCCTCAACACCACTGGAGTCAAGCTAGCCGGGCTGATGAGAGGTGTTACCTCGAAACTGGTCCGGTCCTCGGATGCTTGATTCCGGTCTGGGAAAGATATGGTTGTTGTAGTTCGGACTGGACTGTTCCCATGGGGCACAGGGTCAGAGCTGATTTGCATAAAGCCATTATCTGACCCAGGGTGGTGTGGAGTGCAAAAAATGATGGATTTAGGCCCAGATCCTTGTACTGGGGTGAATGTAAGACATTGATCTACATTCTGTCCATCAAATTGTTTTTTGTAATTTTCTCCCTGAGTGTACTGGGGTAGCTCAGACGTGGGTCCCAGAGCCTCCACACCACTGGAGTCAAGCTAGCCAGGCTGATGAGAGGTGTTACCTCTAAACCGGTCCGGTCCTCGGATGCTTGATTCCGGTCTGGGAAAGATATGGCTGTTGTAGTTCGGGCTGGACTGTTCCCATGGGGCACAGGGTCAGAGCTGATTTGCATAAAGCCATTATCTGACCCAGGGTGGTGTGGAGTGCAAAAAACGATGGATTTAGGTCCAGATCCTTGTACTGGGGTGAATGTAAGACATTGATCTACATTCTGTCCATCAAATTGTTTTTTGTAATTTTCTCCCTGAGTGTACTGGGGTAGCTCAGACGTGGGTCCCAGAGCCTCCACACCACTGGAGTCAAGCTAGCCGGGCTGATGAGAGGTGTTACCTCGAAACCGGTCCGGTCCTCGGATGCTTGATTCCGGTCTGCGAAAAATATGGCTGTTGCAGTTCGGACTGGACTGTTCCCATGGAGCACAGGGTCAGAGCTGATTTGCATAAAGCCATTATCTGACCCAGGGTGGTGTGTGGAGTGCAAAAAACGATGGATTTAGGCCCAGATCCTTGTACTGGAGTGAATGTAAGACATTGATCTACATTCTGTCCATCAAATTGTTTTTTGAAATTTTCTCCCTGAGTGTACTGGGGTAGCTCAGACGTGGGCCCCAGAGCCTCCACACCACTGGAGTCAAACTAGCCAGGCTGATGAGAGGTGTTACCTCGAAACCGGTCCGGTCCTCGGATGCTTGATTCCGGTCTGGGAAAGATATGGCTGTTGTAGTTCGGGCTGGACTGTTCCCATGGGGCACAGGGTCAGAGCTGATTTGCATAAAGCCATTATCTGACCCAGGGTGGTGTGGAGTGCAAAAAACGATGTATTTAGGCCCAGATCCTTGTACTGGGGTGAATGTAAGACATTGATCTACATTCTGTCCATCAAATTGTTTTTTGTAATTTTCTCCCTGATTGTATGAGTGTACTGGGGTAGCTCAGACGTGGGTCCCAGAGGCTCCACACCACTGGAGTCAAGCTAGCCGGGCTGATGAGAGGTGTTACCTCGAAACCGGTCCGGTCCTCGGATGCTTGATTCCGGTCTGGGAAAGATATGGCTGTTGTAGTTCGGACTGGACTGTTCCCATGGGGCACAGGGTCAGAGCTGGTTTGCATAAAGCCATTATCTGACCCAGGGTGGTGTGGAGTGCAAAAAACGATGGATTTAGGCCCAGATCCTTGTACTGGGGTGAATCTAAGACATTGATCTACATTCTGTCCATCAAATTGTTTTTTGTAATTTTCTCCCTGAGTGTACTGGGGTAGCTCAGACGTGGGTCCCAGAGCCTCCACACCGCTGGAGTCAAGCTAGCCGGGCTGATGAGAGGTGTTACTTCGAAACCGGTCCGGTCCTCGGATGCTTGATTCCGGTCTGGGAAAGAAATGGCTGTTGTAGTTCGGACTGGACTGTTCCCATGGGGCACAGGGTCAGAGCTGATTTGCATAAAGCCATTATCTGACCCAGGGTGGTGTGGAGTGCAAAAAACGATGGATTTAAGCCCAGATCCTTGTACTGGGGTGAATGTAAGACATTGATCTACATTCTGTCCATCAAATTGTTTTTTGTAATTTTCTCCCTGAGTGTTCTGGGGTAGCTCAGACGTGGGTCCCAGAGCTTCCACACCACTGGAGTCAAGCTAGCCGGGCTGATGAGAGGTGTTACCTTGAAACCGGTCCGGTCCTCGGATGCTTGATTCTGGTCTGGGAAAGATATGGCTGTTGTAGTTCGGACTGGACTGTTCCCATGGGGCACAGGGTCAGAGCTGATTTGCATAAAGCCATTATCTGACCCAGGGTAGTGTGGAGTGCAAAAAACAATGGATTTAGGCCCAGATCCTTGTACTGGGGTGAATGTAAGACATTGATCTACATTCTGTCCATCAAATTGTTTTTTGTAATTTTCTCCCTGAGTGTACTGGGGTAGCTCAGACGTGGGTCCCAGAGCCTCCACACCACTGGAGTCAAGCTAGCCGGGCTGATGAGAGGTGTTACCTCTAAACCGGTCCGGTCCTCGGATGCTTGATTCCGGTCTGGGAAAGATATGGCTGTTGGAGTTCGGACTGGACTGTTCCCATGGGGCACAGGGTAAGAGCTGATTTGCATAAAGCCATTATCTGACCCAGGGTGGTGTGGAGTGCAAAAAACGATGGATTTAGGTCCAGATCCTTGTACTGGGGTGAATGTAAGACATTGATCTACATTCTGTCCATCAAATTGTTTTTTGTAATTTTCTCCCTGAGTGTACTGGGGTAGCTCAGACGTGGGTCCCAAAGCCTCCACACCACTGGAGTCAAGCTAGCCGGGCTGATGAGAGGTGTTACCTCGAAACCGGTCCGGTCCTTGGATGCTTGATTCCGGTCTGGGAAAGATATGGCTGTTGTAGTTCGGACTGGACTGTTCCCATGGGGCACAGGATCAGAGCTGATTTGCATAAAGCCATTATCTGACCCAGGGTGGTGTGGAGTGCAAAAAACGATGGATTTAGGCCCAGATCCTTGTACTGGGGTGAATGTAAGACATTGATCTACATTCTGTCCATCAAATAGTTTTTTGTAATTTTCTCCCTGAGTGTACTGTGGTAGCTCAGACGTGGGTCCCAGAGTCTCCACACCACTGGAGTCAAGCTAGCCGGGCTGATGAGAGGTGTTACCTCGAAACCGGTCCGGTCCGCGGATGCTTGATTCCGGTCTGGGAAAGATATGGCTGTTGTAGTTCAGACTGGACTGTTCCCATGGGTCACAGGGTCAGAGCTGATTTGCATAAAGCCATTATCTGACCCAGGGTGGTGTGGAGTGAAAAAAACGATGGATTTAGGCCCTGATCCTTGTACTGGGGTGAATGTAAGACATTGATCTACATTCTGTCCATCAAATTGTTTTTTGAAATTTCTCCCTGAGTGTACTAGGGTAGCTCAGACGTGGGTCCCAGAGCCTCCACACCTCTGGAGTCAAGCTAGCCGGGCTGATGAGAGGTGTTACCTCGAAACCGGCCCGGTCCTCGGATGCTTGATTCTGGTCTGGGAAAGATATGGCTGTTGTAGTTCGGACTGGACTGTTCCCATGGGGCACAGGGTCAGTGCTGATTTGCATAAAGCCATTATCTGACCCAGGGTGGTGTGGAGTGCAAAAAACAATGGATTTAGGCCCAGATCCTTGTACTGGGGTGAATGTAAGACATTGATCTACATTCTGTCCATCAAATTGTTTTTTGTAATTTTCTCCCTGAGTGTACTGGGGTAGCTCAGACGTGGGTCCCAGAGCCTCCACACCACTGGAGTCAAGCTAGCCGGGCTGATGAGAGGTGTTACCTCTAAAATGGTCCGGTCCTCGGATGCTTGATTCCGGTCTGGGAAAGATATGGCTGTTGTAGTTCGGACTGGACTGTTCCCATGGGGCACAGGGTCAGAGCTGATTTGCATAAAGCCATTATCTGACCCAGGGTGGTGTGGAGTGCAAAAAACGATGGATTTAGGTCCAGATCCTTGTACTGGGGTGAATGTAAGACATTGATCTACATTCTGTCCATCAAATTGTTTTTTGTAATTTTCTCCCTGAGTGTACTGGGGTAGCTCAGACGTGGGTCCCAGAGCCTCCACACCACTGGAGTCAAGCTAGCCGGGCTGATGAGAGGTGTTACCTCGAAACTGGTCCGGTCCTCAGATGCTTGATTCCGGTCTGGGAAAGATATGGCTGTTGTAGTTCGGACTGGACTGTTCCCATGGGGCACAGGGTCAGAGCTGATTTGCATAAAGCCATTATCTAACCCAGGGTGGTGTGGAGTGCAAAAAACGATGGATTTAGGCCCAGATCCTTGTACTGGGGTGAATGTAAGACATTGATCTACATTCTGTCCATCAAATAGTTTTTTGTAATTTTCTCCCTGAGTGTACTGGGGTAGCTCAGACGTGGGTCCCAGAGCCTCCACACCACTGGAGTCAAGCTAGCCGGGCTGATGAGAGGTGTTACCTCGAAACCGGTCCGGTCCTCGGATGCTTGATTCCGGTCTGCGAAAAATATGGCTGTTGCAGTTCGGACTGGACTGTTCCCATGGAGCACAGGGTCAGAGCTGATTTGCATAAAGCCATTATCTGACCCAGGGTGGTGTGTGGAGTGCAAAAAACGATGGATTTAGGCCCAGATCCTTGTACTGGAGTGAATGTAAGACATTGATCTACATTCTGTCCATCAAATTGTTTTTTGAAATTTTCTCCCTGAGTGTACTGGGGTAGCTCAGACGTGGGCCCCAGAGCCTCCACACCACTGGAGTCAAAATAGCCAGGCTGATGAGAGGTGTTACCTCGAAACCGGTCCGGTCCTTGGATGCTTGATTCCGGTCTGGGAAAGATATGGCTGTTGTAGTTCGGGCTGGACTGTTCCCATGGGGCACAGGGTCAGA
The DNA here is from genome assembly GCF_964263255.1 of Lissotriton vulgaris. Classification (NCBI taxonomy): domain Eukaryota; kingdom Metazoa; phylum Chordata; class Amphibia; order Caudata; family Salamandridae; genus Lissotriton; species Lissotriton vulgaris. The sequence goes on along the minus strand of NW_028250362.1, from coordinate 2,352,395 downwards.
GCTGATTTGCATAAAGCCATTATCTGACCCAGGGTGGTGTGGAGTGCAAAAAACGATGTATTTAGGCCCAGATCCTTGTACTGGGGTGAATGTAAGACATTGATCTACATTCTGTCCATCAAATTGTTTTTTGTAATTTTCTCCCTGAGTGTATGAGTGTACTGGGGTAGCTCAGACGTGGGTCCCAGAGGCTCCACACCACTGGAGTCAAGCTAGCCGGGCTGATGAGAGGTGTTACCTCGAAACCGGTCCGGTCCTCGGATGCTTGATTCCGGTCTGGGAAAGATATGGCTGTTGTAGTTCGGACTGGACTGTTCCCATGGGGCACAGGGTCAGAGCTGGTTTGCATAAAGCCATTATCTGACCCAGGGTGGTGTGGAGTGCAAAAAAACGATGGATTTAGGCCCAGATCCTTGTACTGGGGTGAATCTAAGACATTGATCTACATTCTGTCCATCAAATTGTTTTTTGTAATTTTCTCCCTGAGTGTACTGGGGTAGCTCAGACGTGGGTCCCAGAGCCTCCACACCGCTGGAGTCAAGCTAGCCGGGCTGATGAGAGGTGTTACTTCGAAACCGGTCCGGTCCTCGGATGCTTGATTCTGGTCTGGGAAAGATATGGCTGTTGTAGTTCGGACTGGACTGTTCCCATGGGGCACAGGGTCAGAGCTGATTTGCATAAAGCCATTATCTGACCCAGGGTGGTGTGGAGTGCAAAAAACAATGGATTTAGGCCCAGATCCTTGTACTGGGGTGAATGTAAGACATTGATCTACATTCTGTCCATCAAATTGTTTTTTGTAATTTTCTCCCTGAGTGTACTGGGGTAGCTCAGACGTGGGTCCCAGAGCCTCCACACCACTGGAGTCAAGCTAGCCGGGCTGATGAGAGGTGTTACCTCTAAACCGGTCCGGTCCTCGGATGCTTGATTCCGGTCTGGGAAAGATATGGCTGTTGGAGTTCGGACTGGACTGTTCCCATGGGGCACAGGGTCAGAGCTGATTTGCATAAAGCCATTATCTGACCCAGGGTGGTGTGGAGTGCAAAAAACGATGGATTTAGGTCCAGATCCTTGTACTGGGGTGAATGTAAGACATTGATCTACATTCTGTCCATCAAATTGTTTTTTGTAATTTTCTCCCTGAGTGTACTGGGGTAGCTCAGACGTGGGTCCCAAAGCCTCCACACCACTGGAGTCAAGCTAGCCGGGCTGATGAGAGGTGTTACCTCGAAACCGGTCCGGTCCTTGGATGCTTGATTCCGGTCTGGGAAAGATATGGCTGTTGTAGTTCGGACTGGACTGTTCCCATGGGGCACAGGATCAGAGCTGATTTGCATAAAGCCATTATCTGACCCAGGGTGGTGTGGAGTGCAAAAAACAATGGATTTAGGCCCAGATCCTTGTACTGGGGTGAATGTAAGACATTGATCTACATTCTGTCCATCAAATAGTTTTTTGTAATTTTCTCCCTGAGTGTACTGTGGTAGCTCAGACGTGGGTCCCAGAGTCTCCACACCACTGGAGTCAAGCTAGCCGGGCTGATGAGAGGTGTTACCTCGAAACCGGTCCGGTCCGCGGATGCTTGATTCCGGTCTGGGAAAGATATGGCTGTTGTAGTTCAGACTGGACTGTTCCCATGGGTCACAGGGTCAGAGCTGATTTGCATAAAGCCATTATCTGACCCAGGGTGGTGTGGAGTGAAAAAAATGATGGATTTAGGCCCTGATCCTTGTACTGGGGTGAATGTAAGACATTGATCTACATTCTGTCCATCAAATTGTTTTTTGTAATTTTCTCCCTGAGTGTACTAGGGTAGCTCAGACGTGGGTCCCAGAGCCTCCACACCTCTGGAGTCAAGCTAGCCGGGCTGATGAGAGGTGTTACCTCGAAACCGGCCCGGTCCTCGGATGCTTGATTCTGGTCTGGGAAAGATATGGCTGTTGTAGTTCGGACTGGACTGTTCCCATGGGGCACAGGGTCAGTGCTGATTTGCATAAAGCCATTATCTGACCCAGGGTGGTGTGGAGTGCAAAAAACAATGGATTTAGGCCCAGATCCTTGTACTGGGGTGAATGTAAGACATTGATCTACATTCTGTCCATCAAATTGTTTTTTGTAATTTTCTCCCTGAGTGTACTGGGGTAGCTCAGACGTGGGTCCCAGAGCCTCCACACCACTGGAGTCAAGCTAGCCGGGCTGATGAGAGGTGTTACCTCTAAAATGGTCCGGTCCTCGGATGCTTGATTCCGGTCTGGGAAAGATATGGCTGTTGTAGTTCGGACTGGACTGTTCCCATGGGGCACAGGGTCAGAGCTGATTTGCATAAAGCCATTATCTGACCCAGGGTGGTGTGGAGTGCAAAAAACGATGGATTTAGGTCCAGATCCTTGTACTGGGGTGAATGTAAGACATTGATCTACATTCTGTCCATCAAATTGTTTTTTGTAATTTTCTCCCTGAGTGTACTGGGGTAGCTCAGACGTGGGTCCCAGAGCCTCCACACCACTGGAGTCAAGCTAGCCGGGCTGATGAGAGGTGTTACCTCGAAACTGGTCCGGTCCTCAGATGCTTGATTCCGGTCTGGGAAAGATATGGCTGTTGTAGTTCGGACTGGACTGTTCCCATGGGGCACAGGGTCAGAGCTGATTTGCATAAAGCCATTATCTAACCCAGGGTGGTGTGGAGTGCAAAAAACGATGGATTTAGGCCCAGATCCTTGTACTGGGGTGAATGTAAGACATTGATCTACATTCTGTCCATCAAATAGTTTTTTGTAATTTTCTCCCTGAGTGTACTGGGGTAGCTCAGACGTGGGTCCCAGAGCCTCCACACCACTGGAGTCATGCTAGCCGGGCTGATGAGAGGTGTTACCTCGAAACCGGTCCGGTCCTCGGATGCTTGATTCCGGTCTGCGAAAAATATGGCTGTTGCAGTTCGGACTGGACTGTTCCCATGGAGCACAGGGTCAGAGCTGATTTGCATAAAGCCATTATCTGACCCAGGGTGGTGTGTGGAGTGCAAAAAACGATGGATTTAGGCCCAGATCCTTGTACTGGAGTGAATGTAAGACATTGATCTACATTCTGTCCATCAAATTGTTTTTTGAAATTTTCTCCCTGAGTGTACTGGGGTAGCTCAGACGTGGGCCCCAGAGCCTCCACACCACTGGAGTCAAAATAGCCAGGCTGATGAGAGGTGTTACCTCGAAACCTGTCCGGTCCTTGGATGCTTGATTCCGGTCTGGGAAAGATATGGCTGTTGTAGTTCGGGCTGGACTGTTCCCATGGGGCACAGGGTCAGAGCTGATTTGCATAAAGCCATTATCTGACCCAGGGTGGTGTGGAGTGCAAAAAACGATGTATTTAGGCCCAGATCCTTGTACTGGGGTGAATGTAAGACATTGATCTACATTCTGTCCATCAAATTGTTTTTTGTAATTTTCTCCCTGAGTGTATGAGTGTACTGGGGTAGCTCAGACGTGGGTCCCAGAGGCTCCACACCACTGGAGTCAAGCTAGCCGGGCTGATGAGAGGTGTTACCTCGAAACCGGTCCGGTCCTCGGATGCTTGATTCCGGTCTGGGAAAGATATGGCTGTTGTAGTTCGGACTGGACTGTTCCCATGGGGCACAGGGTCAGAGCTGGTTTGCATAAAGCCATTATCTGACCCAGGGTGGTGTGGAGTGCTAAAAACGATGGATTTAGGCCCAGATCCTTGTACTGGGGTGAATCTAAGACATTGATCTACATTCTGTCCATCAAATTGTTTTTTGTAATTTTCTCCCTGAGTGTACTGGGGTAGCTCAGACGTGGGTCCCAGAGCCTCCACACCGCTGGAGTCAAGCTAGCCGGGCTGATGAGAGGTGTTACTTCGAAACCGGTCCGGTCCTCGGATGCTTGATTCCGGTCTGGGAAAGAAATGGCTGTTGTAGTTTGGACTGGACTGTTCCCATGGGGCACAGGGTCAGAGCTGATTTGCATAAAGCCATTATCTGACCCAGGGTGGTGTGGAGTGCAAAAAACGATGGATTTAAGCCCAGATCCTTGTACTGGGGTGAATGTAAGACATTGATCTACATTCTGTCCATCAAATTGTTTTTTGTAATTTTCTCCCTGAGTGTTCTGGGGTAGCTCAGACGTGGGTCCCAGAGCTTCCACACCACTGGAGTCAAGCTAGCCGGGCTGATGAGAGGTGTTACCTTGAAACCGGTCCGGTCCTCGGATGCTTGATTCTGGTCTGGGAAAGATATGGCTGTTGTAGTTCGGACTGGACTGTTCCCATGGGGCACAGGGTCAGAGCTGATTTGCATAAAGCCATTATCTGACCCAGGGTGGTGTGGAGTGCAAAAAACAATGGATTTAGGCCCAGATCCTTGTACTGGGGTGAATGTAAGACATTGATCTACATTCTGTCCATCAAATTGTTTTTTGTAATTTTCTCCCTGAGTGTACTGGGGTAGCTCAGACGTGGGTCCCAGAGCCTCCACACCACTGGAGTCAAGCTAGCCGGGCTGATGAGAGGTGTTACCTCTAAACCGGTCCGGTCCTCGGATGCTTGATTCCGGTCTGGGAAAGATATGGCTGTTGGAGTTCGGACTGGACTGTTCCCATGGGGCACAGGGTCAGAGCTGATTTGCATAAAGCCATTATCTGACCCAGGGTGGTGTGGAGTGCAAAAAACGATGGATTTAAGTCCAGATCCTTGTACTGGGGTGAATGTAAGACATTGATCTACATTCTGTCCATCAAATTGTTTTTTGTAATTTTCTCCCTGAGTGTACTGGGGTAGCTCAGACGTGGGTCCCAAAGCCTCCACACCACTGGAGTCAAGCTAGCCGGGCTGATGAGAGGTGTTACCTCGAAACCGGTCCGGTCCTTGGATGCTTGATTCCGGTCTGGGAAAGATATGGCTGTTGTAGTTCGGACTGGACTGTTCCCATGGGGCACAGGATCAGAGCTGATTTGCATAAAGCCATTATCTGACCCAGGGTGGTGTGGAGTGCAAAAAACGATGGATTTAGGCCCAGATCCTTGTACTGGGGTGAATGTAAGACATTGATCTACATTCTGTCCATCAAATAGTTTTTTGTAATTTTCTCCCTGAGTGTACTGTGGTAGCTCAGACGTGGGTCCCAGAGTCTCCACACCACTGGAGTCAAGCTAGCCGGGCTGATGAGAGGTGTTACCTCGAAACCGGTCCGGTCCGCGGATGCTTGATTCCGGTCTGGGAAAGATATGGCTGTTGTAGTTCAGACTGGACTGTTCCCATGGGTCACAGGGTCAGAGCTGATTTGCATAAAGCCATTATCTGACCCAGGGTGGTGTGGAGTGAAAAAAACGATGGATTTAGGCCCTGATCCTTGTACTGGGGTGAATGTAAGACATTGATCTACATTCTGTCCATCAAATTGTTTTTTGTAATTTTCTCCCTGAGTGTACTGGGGTAGCTCAGACGTGGGTCCCAGAGCCTCCACACCTCTGGAGTCAAGCTAGCCGGGCTGATGAGAGGTGTTACCTCGAAACCGGCCCGGTCCTCGGATGCTTGATTCTGGTCTGGGAAAGATATGGCTGTTGTAGTTCGGACTGGACTGTTCCCATGGGGCACAGGGTCAGTGCTGATTTGCATAAAGCCATTATCTGACCCAGGGTGGTGTGGAGTGCAAAAAACAATGGATTTAGGCCCAGATCCTTGTACTGGGGTGAATGTAAGACATTGATCTACATTCTGTCCATCAAATTGTTTTTTGTAATTTTCTCCCTGAGTGTACTGGGGTAGCTCAGACGTGGGTCCCAGAGCCTCCACACCACTGGAGTCAAGCTAGCCGGGCTGATGAGAGGTGTTACCTCTAAAATGGTCCGGTCCTCGGATGCTTGATTCCGGTCTGGGAAAGATATGGCTGTTGTAGTTCGGACTGGACTGTTCCCATGGGGCACAGGGTCAGAGCTGATTTGCATAAAGCCATTATCTGACCCAGGGTGGTGTCGAGTGCAAAAAACGATGGATTTAGGTCCAGATCCTTGTACTGGGGTGAATGTAAGACATTGATCTACATTCTGTCCATCAAATTGTTTTTTGTAATTTTCTCCCTGAGTGTACTGGGGTAGCTCAGACGTGGGTCCCAGAGCCTCCACACCACTGGAGTCAAGCTAGCCGGGCTGATGAGAGGTGTTACCTCGAAACTGGTCCGGTCCTCAGATGCTTGATTCCGGTCTGGGAAAGATATGGCTGTTGTAGTTCGGACTGGACTGTTCCCATGGGGCACAGGGTCAGAGCTGATTTGCAGAAAGCCATTATCTGACCCAGGGTGGTGTGGAGTGCAAAAAACGATGGATTTAGGCCCAGATCCTTGTACTGGGGTGAATGTAAGACATTGATCTACATTCTGTCCATCAAATAGTTTTTTGTAATTTTCTCCCTGAGTGTACTGTGGTAGCTCAGACGTGGGTCCCAGAGTCTCCACACCACTGGAGTCAAGCTAGCCGGGCTGATGAGAGGTGTTACCTCGAAACCGGTCCGGTCCGCGGATGCTTGATTCCGGTCTGGGAAAGATATGGCTGTTGTAGTTCAGACTGGACTGTTCCCATAGGGCACAGAGTCAGAGCTGATTTGCATAAAGCCATTATCTGACCCAGGGTGGTGTGGAGTGCAAAAAACGATGTATTTAGGCCCAGATCCTTGTACTGGGGAGAATGTAAGACATTGATCTACATTCTGTCCATCAAATTGTTTTTTGTAATTTTCTCCCTGATTGTATGAGTGTACTGGGGTAGCTCAGACGTGGGTCCCAGAGGCTCCACACCACTGGAGTCAAGCTAGCCGGGCTGATGAGAGGTGTTACCTCGAAACCGGTCCGGTCCTCGGATGCTTGATTCCGGTCTGGGAAAGATATGGCTGTTGTAGTTCGGACTGGACTGTTCCCATGGGGCACAGGGTCAGAGCTGGTTTGCATAAAGCCATTATCTGACCCAGGGTGGTGTGGAGTGCAAAAAACAATGGATTTAGGCCCAGATCCTTGTACTGGGGTGAATCTAAGACATTGATCTACATTCTGTCCATCAAATTGTTTTTTGTAATTTTCTCCCTGAGTGTACTGGGGTAGCTCAGACGTGGGTCCCAGAGCCTCCACACCGCTGGAGTCAAGCTAGCCGGGCTGATGAGAGGTGTTACTTCGAAACCGGTCCGGTCCTCGGATGCTTGATTCCGGTCTGGGAAAGAAATGGCTGTTGTAGTTCGGACTGGACTGTTCCCATGGGGCACAGGGTCAGAGCTGATTTGCATAAAGCCATTATCTGACCCAGGGTGGTGTGGAGTGCAAAAAACGATGGATTTAAGCCCAGATCCTTGTACTGGGGTGAATGTAAGACATTGATCTACATTCTGTCCATCAAATTGTTTTTTGTAATTTTCTCCCTGAGTGTTCTGGGGTAGCTCAGACGTGGGTCCCAGAGCTTCCACACCACTGGAGTCAAGCTAGCCGGGCTGATGAGAGGTGTTACCTTGAAACCGGTCCGGTCCTCGGATGCTTGATTCTGGTCTGGGAAAGATATGGCTGTTGTAGTTCGGACTGGACTGTTCCCATGGGGCACAGGGTCAGAGCTGATTTGCATAAAGCCATTATCTGACCCAGGGTGGTGTGGAGTGCAAAAAACAATGGATTTAGGCCCAGATCCTTGTACTGGGGTGAATGTAAGACATTGATCTACATTCTGTCCATCAAATTGTTTTTTGTAATTTTCTCCCTGAGTGTACTGGGGTAGCTCAGACGTGGGTCCCAGAGCCTCCACACCACTGGAGTCAAGCTAGCCGGGCTGATGAGAGGTGTTACCTCTAAACCGGTCCGGTCCTCGGATGCTTGATTCCGGTCTGGGAAAGATATGGCTGTTGGAGTTCGGACTGGACTGTTCCCATGGGGCACAGGGTCAGAGCTGATTTGCATAAAGCCATTATCTGACCCAGGGTGGTGTGGAGTGCAAAAAACGATGGATTTAGGTCCAGATCCTTGTACTGGGGTGAATGTAAGACATTGATCTACATTCTGTCCATCAAATTGTTTTTTGTAATTTTCTCCCTGAGTGTACTGGGGTAGCTCAGACGTGGGTCCCAAAGCCTCCACACCACTGGAGTCAAGCTAGCCGGGCTGATGAGAGGTGTTACCTCGAAACCGGTCCGGTCCTTGGATGCTTGATTCCGGTCTGGGAAAGATATGGCTGTTGTAGTTCGGACTGGACTGTTCCCATGGGGCACAGGATCAGAGCTGATTTGCATAAAGCCATTATCTGACCCAGGGTGGTGTGGAGTGCAAAAAACGATGGATTTAGGCCCAGATCCTTGTACTGGGGTGAATGTAAGACATTGATCTACATTCTGTCCATCAAATAGTTTTTTGTAATTTTCTCCCTGAGTGTACTGTGGTAGCTCAGACGTGGGTCCCAGAGTCTCCACACCACTGGAGTCAAGCTAGCCGGGCTGATGAGAGGTGTTACCTCGAAACCGGTCCGGTCCGCGGATGCTTGATTCCGGTCTGGGAAAGATATGGCTGTTGTAGTTCAGACTGGACTGTTCCCATGGGTCACAGGGTCAGAGCTGATTTGCATAAAGCCATTATCTGACCCAGGGTGGTGTGGAGTGAAAAAAACGATGGATTTAGGCCCTGATCCTGGTACTGGGGTGAATGTAAGACATTGATCTACATTCTGTCCATCAAATTGTTTTTTGTAATTTTCTCCCTGAGTGTACTAGGGTAGCTCAGACGTGGGTCCCAGAGCCTCCACACCTCTGGAGTCAAGCTAGCCGGGCTGATGAGAGGTGTTACCTCGAAACCGGCCCGGTCCTCGGATGCTTGATTCTGGTCTGGGAAAGATATGGCTGTTGTAGTTCGGACTGGACTGTTCCCATGGGGCACAGGGTCAGTGCTGATTTGCATAAAGCCATTATCTGACCCAGGGTGGTGTGGAGTGCAAAAAACAATGGATTTAGGCCCAGATCCTTGTACTGGGGTGAATGTAAGACATTGATCTACATTCTGTCCATCAAATTGTTTTTTGTAATTTTCTCCCTGAGTGTACTGGGGTAGCTCAGACGTGGGTCCCAGAGCCTCCACACCACTGGAGTCAAGCTAGCCGGGCTGATGAGAGGTGTTACCTCTAAAATGGTCCGGTCCTCGGATGCTTGATTCCGGTCTGGGAAAGATATGGCTGTTGTAGTTCGGACTGGACTGTTCCCATGGGGCACAGGGTCAGAGCTGATTTGCATAAAGCCATTATCTGACCCAGGGTGGTGTGGAGTGCAAAAAACGATGGATTTAGGTCCAGATCCTTGTACTGGGGTGAATGTAAGACATTGATCTACATTCTGTCCATCAAATTGTTTTTTGTAATTTTCTCCCTGAGTGTACTGGGGTAGCTCAGACGTGGGTCCCAGAGCCTCCACACCACTGGAGTCAAGCTAGCCGGGCTGATGAGAGGTGTTACCTCGAAACTGGTCCGGTCCTCAGATGCTTGATTCCGGTCTGGGAAAGATATGGCTGTTGTAGTTCGGACTGGACTGTTCCCATGGGGCACAGGGTCAGAGCTGATTTGCATAAAGCCATTATCTAACCCAGGGTGGTGTGGAGTGCAAAAAACGATGGATTTAGGCCCAGATCCTTGTACTGGGGTGAATGTAAGACATTGATCTACATTCTGTCCATCAAATAGTTTTTTGTAATTTTCTCCCTGAGTGTACTGGGGTAGCTCAGACGTGGGTCCCAGAGCCTCCACACCACTGGAGTCAAGCTAGCCGGGCTGATGAGAGGTGTTACCTCGAAACCGGTCCGGTCCTCGGATGCTTGATTCCGGTCTGCGAAAAATATGGCTGTTGCAGTTCGGACTGGACTGTTCCCATGGAGCACAGGGTCAGAGCTGATTTGCATAAAGCCATTATCTGACCCAGGGTGGTGTGTGGAGTGCAAAAAACGATGGATTTAGGCCCAGATCCTTGTACTGGAGTGAATGTAAGACATTGATCTACATTCTGTCCATCAAATTGTTTTTTGAAATTTTCTCCCTGAGTGTACTGGGGTAGCTCAGACGTGGGCCCCAGAGCCTCCACACCACTGGAGTCAAAATAGCCAGGCTGATGAGAGGTGTTACCTCGAAACCGGTCCGGTCCTTGGATGCTTGATTCCGGTCTGGGAAAGATATGGCTGTTGTAGTTCGGGCTGGACTGTTCCCATGGGGCACAGGGTCAGAGCTGATTTGCATAAAGCCATTATCTGACCCAGGGTGGTGTGGAGTGCAAAAAACGATGTATTTAGGCCCAGATCCTTGTACTGGGGTGAATGTAAGACATTGATCTACATTCTGTCCATCAAATTGTTTTTTGTAATTTTCTCCCTGAGTGTATGAGTGTACTGGGGTAGCTCAGACGTGGGTCCCAGAGGCTCCACACCACTGGAGTCAAGCTAGGCGGGCTGATGAGAGGTGTTACCTCGCAACCGGTCCGGTGCTCGGATGCTTGATTCCGGTCTGGGAAAGATATGGCTGTTGTAGTTCGGACTGGACTGTTCCCATGGGGCACAGGGTCAGAGCTGGTTTGCATAAAGCCATTATCTGACCCAGGGTGGTGTGGAGTGCAAAAAAACGATGGATTTAGGCCCAGATCCTTGTACTGGGGTGAATCTAAGACATTGATCTACATTCTGTCCATCAAATTGTTTTTTGTAATTTTCTCCCTGAGTGTACTGGGGTAGCTCAGACGTGGGTCCCAGAGCCTCCACACCGCTGGAGTCAAGCTAGCCGGGCTGATGAGAGGTGTTACTTCGAAACCGGTCCGGTCCTCGGATGCTTGATTCTGGTCTGGGAAAGATATGGCTGTTGTAGTTCGGACTGGACTGTTCCCATGGGGCACAGGGTCAGAGCTGATTTGCATAAAGCCATTATCTGACCCAGGGTGGTGTGGAGTGTAAAAAACAATGGATTTAGGCCCAGATCCTTGTACTGGGGTGAATGTAAGACATTGATCTACATTCTGTCCATCAAATTGTTTTTTGTAATTTTCTCCCTGAGTGTACTGGGGTAGCTCAGACGTGGGTCCCAGAGCCTCCACACCACTGGAGTCAAGCTAGCCGGGCTGATGAGAGGTGTTACCTCTAAACCGGTCCGGTCCTCGGATGCTTGATTCCGGTCTGGGAAAGATATGGCTGTTGGAGTTCGGACTGGACTGTTCCCATGGGGCACAGGGTCAGAGCTGATTTGCATAAAGCCATTATCTGACCCAGGGTGGTGTGGAGTGCAAAAAACGATGGATTTAGGTCCAGATCCTTGTACTGGGGTGAATGTAAGACATTGATCTACATTCTGTCCATCAAATTGTTTTTTGTAATTTTCTCCCTGAGTGTACTGGGGTAGCTCAGACGTGGGTCCCAAAGCCTCCACACCACTGGAGTCAAGCTAGCCGGGCTGATGAGAGGTGTTACCTCGAAACCGGTCCGGTCCTTGGATGCTTGATTCCGGTCTGGGAAAGATATGGCTGTTGTAGTTCGGACTGGACTGTTCCCATGGGGCACAGGATCAGAGCTGATTTGCATAAAGCCATTATCTGACCCAGGGTGGTGTGGAGTGCAAAAAACGATGGATTTAGGCCCAGATCCTTGTACTGGGGTGAATGTAAGACATTGATCTACATTCTGTCCATCAAATAGTTTTTTGTAATTTTCTCCCTGAGTGTACTGTGGTAGCTCAGACGTGGGTCCCAGAGTCTCCACACCACTGGAGTCAAGCTAGCCGGGCTGATGAGAGGTGTTACCTCGAAACCGGTCCGGTCCGCGGATGCTTGATTCCGGTCTGGGAAAGATATGGCTGTTGTAGTTCAGACTGGACTGTTCCCATGGGTCACAGGGTCAGAGCTGATTTGCATAAAGCCATTATCTGACCCAGGGTGGTGTGGAGTGAAAAAAACGATGGATTTAGGCCCTGATCCTTGTACTGGGGTGAATGTAAGACATTGATCTACATTCTGTCCATCAAATTGTTTTTTGTAATTTTCTCCCTGAGTGTACTAGGGTAGCTCAGACGTGGGTCCCAGAGCCTCCACACCTCTGGAGTCAAGCTAGCCGGGCTGATGAGAGGTGTTACCTCGAAACCGGTCCGGTCCTTGGATGCTTGATTCCGGTCTGGGAAAGATATGGCTGTTGTAGTTCGGACTGGACTGTTCCCATGGGGCACAGGGTCAGTGCTGATTTGCATAAAGCCATTATCTGACCCAGGGTGGTGTGGAGTGCAAAAAACAATGGATTTAGGCCCAGATCCTTGTACTGGGGTGAATGTAAGACATTGATCTACATTCTGTCCATCAAATTGTTTTTTGTAATTTTCTCCCTGAGTGTACTGGGGTAGCTCAGACGTGGGTCCCAGAGCCTCCACACCACTGGAGTCAAGCTAGCCGGGCTGATGAGAGGTGTTACCTCTAAAATGGTCCGGTCCTCGGATGCTTGATTCCGGTCTGGGAAAGATATGGCTGTTGTAGTTCGGACTGGACTGTTCCCATGGGGCACAGGGTCAGAGCTGATTTGCATAAAGCCATTATCTGACCCAGGGTGGTGTGGAGTGCAAAAAACGATGGATTTAGGTCCAGATCCTTGTACTGGGGTGAATGTAAGACATTGATCTACATTCTGTCCATCAAATTGTTTTTTGTAATTTTCTCCCTGAGTGTACTGGGGTAGCTCAGACGTGGGTCCCAGAGCCTCCACACCACTGGAGTCAAGCTAGCCGGGCTGATGAGAGGTGTTACCTCGAAACTGGTCCGGTCCTCAGATGCTTGATTCCGGTCTGGGAAAGATATGGCTGTTGTAGTTCGGACTGGACTGTTCCCATGGGGCACAGGGTCAGAGCTGATTTGCATAAAGCCATTATCGAACCCAGGGTGGTGTGGAGTGCAAAAAACGATGGATTTAGGCCCAGATCCTTGTACTGGGGTGAATGTAAGACATTGATCTACATTCTGTCCATCAAATAGTTTTTTGTAATTTTCTCCCTGAGTGTACTGGGGTAGCTCAGACGTGGGTCCCAGAGCCTCCACACCACTGGAGTCAAGCTAGCCGGGCTGATGAGAGGTGTTACCTCGAAACCGGTCCGGTCCTCGGATGCTTGATTCCGGTCTGCGAAAAATATGGCTGTTGCAGTTCGGACTGGACTGTTCCCATGGAGCACAGGGTCAGAGCTGATTTGCATAAAGCCATTATCTGACCCAGGGTGGTGTGTGGAGTGCAAAAAACGATGGATTTAGGCCCAGATCCTTGTACTGGAGTGAATGTAAGACATTGATCTACATTCTGTCCATCAAATTGTTTTTTGAAATTTTCTCCCTGAGTGTACTGGGGTAGCTCAGACGTGGGCCCCAGAGCCTCCACACCACTGGAGTCAAAATAGCCAGGCTGATGAGAGGTGTTACCTCGAAACCTGTCCGGTCCTTGGATGCTTGATTCCGGTCTGGGAAAGATATGGCTGTTGTAGTTCGGGCTGGACTGTTCCCATGGGGCACAGGGTCAGAGCTGATTTGCATAAAGCCATTATCTGACCCAGGGTGGTGTGGAGTGCAAAAAACGATGTATTTAGGCCCAGATCCTTGTACTGGGGTGAATGTAAGACATTGATCTACATTCTGTCCATCAAATTGTTTTTTGTAATTTTCTCCCTGAGTGTATGAGTGTACTGGGGTAGCTCAGACGTGGGTCCCAGAGGCTCCACACCACTGGAGTCAAGCTAGCCGGGCTGATGAGAGGTGTTACCTCGAAACCGGTCCGGTCCTCGGATGCTTGATTCCGGTCTGGGAAAGATATGGCTGTTGTAGTTCGGACTGGACTGTTCCCATGGGGCACAGGGTCAGAGCTGGTTTGCATAAAGCCATTATCTGACCCAGGGTGGTGTGGAGTGCAAAAAACGATGGATTTAGGCCCAGATCCTTGTACTGGGGTGAATCTAAGACATTGATCTACATTCTGTCCATCAAATTGTTTTTTGTAATTTTCTCCCTGAGTGTACTGGGGTAGCTCAGACGTGGGTCCCAGAGCCTCCACACCGCTGGAGTCAAGCTAGCCGGGCTGATGAGAGGTGTTACTTCGAAACCGGTCCGGTCCTCGGATGCTTGATTCCGGTCTGGGAAAGAAATGGCTGTTGTAGTTCGGACTGGACTGTTCCCATGGGGCACAGGGTCAGAGCTGATTTGCATAAAGCCATTATCTGACCCAGGGTGGTGTGGAGTGCAAAAAACGATGGATTTAAGCCCAGATCCTTGTACTGGGGTGAATGTAAGACATTGATCTACATTCTGTCCATCAAATTGTTTTTTGTAATTTTCTCCCTGAGTGTTCTGGGGTAGCTCAGACGTGGGTCCCAGAGCTTCCACACCACTGGAGTCAAGCTAGCCGGGCTGATGAGAGGTGTTACCTTGAAACCGGTCCGGTCCTCGGATGCTTGATTCTGGTCTGGGAAAGATATGGCTGTTGTAGTTCGGACTGGACTGTTCCCATGGGGCACAGGGTCAGAGCTGATTTGCATAAAGCCATTATCTGACCCAGGGTGGTGTGGAGTGCAAAAAACAATGGATTTAGGCCCAGATCCTTGTACTGGGGTGAATGTAAGACATTGATCTACATTCTGTCCATCAAATTGTTTTTTGTAATTTTCTCCCTGAGTGTACTGGGGTAGCTCAGACGTGGGTCCCAGAGCCTCCACACCACTGGAGTCAAGCTAGCCGGGCTGATGAGAGGTGTTACCTCTAAACCGGTCCGGTCCTCGGATGCTTGATTCCGGTCTGGGAAAGATATGGCTGTTGGAGTTCGGACTGGACTGTTCCCATGGGGCACAGGGTCAGAGCTGATTTGCATAAAGCCATTATCTGACCCAGGGTGGTGTGGAGTGCAAAAAACGATGGATTTAGGTCCAGATCCTTGTACTGGGGTGAATGTAAGACATTGATCTACATTCTGTCCATCAAATTGTTTTTTGTAATTTTCTCCCTGAGTGTACTGGGGTAGCTCAGACGTGGGTCCCAAAGCCTCCACACCACTGGAGTCAAGCTAGCCGGGCTGATGAGAGGTGTTACCTCGAAACCGGTCCGGTCCTTGGATGCTTGATTCCGGTCTGGGAAAGATATGGCTGTTGTAGTTCGGACTGGACTGTTCCCATGGGGCACAGGATCAGAGCTGATTTGCATAAAGCCATTATCTGACCCAGGGTGGTGTGGAGTGCAAAAAACGATGGATTTAGGCCCAGATCCTTGTACTGGGGTGAATGTAAGACATTGATCTACATTCTGTCCATCAAATAGTTTTTTGTAATTTTCTCCCTGAGTGTACTGTGGTAGCTCAGACGTGGGTCCCAGAGTCTCCACACCACTGGAGTCAAGCTAGCCGGGCTGATGAGAGGTGTTACCTCGAAACCGGTCCGGTCCGCGGATGCTTGATTCCGGTCTGGGAAAGATATGGCTGTTGTAGTTCAGACTGGACTGTTCCCATGGGTCACAGGGTCAGAGCTGATTTGCATAAAGCCATTATCTGACCCAGGGTGGTGTGGAGTGAAAAAAACGATGGATTTAGGCCCTGATCCTTGTACTGGGGTGAATGTAAGACATTGATCTACATTCTGTCCATCAAATTGTTTTTTGTAATTTTCTCCCTGAGTGTACTGGGGTAGCTCAGACGTGGGTCCCAGAGCCTCCACACCTCTGGAGTCAAGCTAGCCGGGCTGATGAGAGGTGTTACCTCGAAACTGGCCCGGTCCTCGGATGCTTGATTCTGGTCTGGGAAAGATATGGCTGTTGTAGTTCGGACTGGACTGTTCCCATGGGGCACAGGGTCAGTGCTGATTTGCATAAAGCCATTATCTGACCCAGGGTGGTGTGGAGTGCAAAAAACAATGGATTTAGGCCCAGATCCTTGTACTGGGGTGAATGTAAGACATTGATCTACATTCTGTCCATCAAATTGTTTTTTGTAATTTTCTCCCTGAGTGTACTGGGGTAGCTCAGACGTGGGTCCCAGAGCCTCCACACCACTGGAGTCAAGCTAGCCGGGCTGATGAGAGGTGTTACCTCTAAAATGGTCCGGTCCTCGGATGCTTGATTCCGGTCTGGGAAAGATATGGCTGTTGTAGTTCGGACTGGACTGTTCCCATGGGGCACAGGGTCAGAGCTGATTTGCATAAAGCCATTATCTGACCCAGGGTGGTGTGGAGTGCAAAAAACGATGGATTTAGGTCCAGATCCTTGTACTGGGGTGAATGTAAGACATTGATCTACATTCTGTCCATCAAATTGTTTTTTGTAATTTTCTCCCTGAGTGTACTGGGGTAGCTCAGACGTGGGTCCCAGAGCCTCCACACCACTGGAGTCAAGCTAGCCGGGCTGATGAGAGGTGTTACCTCGAAACTGGTCCGGTCCTCAGATGCTTGATTCCGGTCTGGGAAAGATATGGCTGTTGTAGTTCGGACTGGACTGTTCCCATGGGGCACAGGGTCAGAGCTGATTTGCAGAAAGCCATTATCTGACCCAGGGTGGTGTGGAGTGCAAAAAACGATGGATTTAGGCCCAGATCCTTGTACTGGGGTGAATGTAAGACATTGATCTACATTCTGTCCATCAAATAGTTTTTTGTAATTTTCTCCCTGAGTGTACTGTGGTAGCTCAGACGTGGGTCCCAGAGTCTCCACACCACTGGAGTCAAGCTAGCCGGGCTGATGAGAGGTGTTACCTCGAAACCGGTCCGGTCCGCGGATGCTTGATTCCGGTCTGGGAAAGATATGGCTGTTGTAGTTCAGACTGGACTGTTCCCATAGGGCACAGAGTCAGAGCTGATTTGCATAAAGCCATTATCTGACCCAGGGTGGTGTGGAGTGAAAAAAACGATGGATTTAGGCCGAGATCCTTGTACTGGGGTGAATGTAAGACATTGATCTACATTCTGTCCATCAAATTGTTTTATGTAATTTTCTCCCTGAGTGTACTGGGGTAGCTGAGACGTGGGTCCCAGAGCCTCCACACCTCTGGAGTCAAGCTAGCCGGGCTGATGAGAGGTGTTACCTCGAAACTGGTCCGGTCCTCGGATGCTTGATTCTGGTCTGGGAAAGATATGGCTGTTGTAGTTCGGACTGGACTGTTCCCATGGGGCACAGGGTCAGAGCTGATTTGCATAAAGCCATTATCTGACCCAGGGTGGTGTGGAGTGCAAAAAACGATGGATTTAGGCCCAGATCCTTGTACTGGGGTGAATGTAAGACATTGATCTACATTCTGTCCATCAAATTGTTTTTTGTAATTTTCTCCCTGAGTGTACTGGGGTCGCTCAGACGTGGGTCCCAGAGCGTCCACACCACTGGAGTCAAGCTAGCTGGGCTGATGAGAGGTGTTACTTCGAAACCGGTCCGGTCCTCGGATGCTTGATTCCAGTCTGGGAAAGATATGGCTGTTGTAGTTCGGACTGGACTGTTCCCATGGGGTACAGGGTCAGAGCTGATTTGCATAAAGCCATTATCTGACCCAGGGTGGTGTGGAGTGCAAATAACGATGGATTTAGGCCCAGATCCTTGTACTGGGGTGAATGTAAGACATTGATCTACATTCTGTCCATCAAATTGTTTTTTGTAATTTTCTCCCTGAGTGTACTGGGGTAGCTCAGACGTGGGTCCCAGAGCCTCCACACCACTGGAGTCAAGCTAGCCGGGCTGATGAGAGGTGTTACCTCGAAACCGGTCCGGTCCTCGGATGCTTGATTCCGGTCTGGGAAAGATATGGCTGTTGTAGTTCGGACTGGACTGTTCCCATGGGGCACAGGGTCAGAGCTGATTTGCATAAAGCCATTATCTGACCCAGGGTGGTGTGGAGTGCAAAAAACGATGGATTTAGGCCCAGATCCTTGTACTGGGGTGAATGTAAGACATTGATCTACATTCTGTCCATCAAATTGTTTTTTGTAATTTTCTCCCTGAGTGTACTGGGGTAGCTCAGACGTGGGTCCCAGAGCCTCCACACCACTGGAGTCAAACTAGCCAGGCTGATGAGAGGTGTTACCTCTAAACCGGTCCGGTCCTCGGATGCTTGATTCCGGTCTGGGAAAGATATGGCTGTTGTAGTTCGGACTGGACTGTTCCCATGGGGCACAGGGTCAGAGCTGATTTGCATAAAGCCATTATCTGACCCAGGGTGGTGTGGAGTGCAAAAAACGATGGATTTAGGCCCAGATCCTTGTACTGTGGTGAATGTAAGACATTGATCTACATTCTGTCCATCAAATTGCTTTTTGTAATTTTCGCTCTAATCAGTGAGCCACACTGTCCCCACACCAGGAAAAAAAAGTGTCCCAAACAACACTAGAGGAAGAGATAGCACTCACAGAAATTAGAGAAGCCATCAGCTCTCTGAAACCCGGGAAAGCCCCGGTGCTAACGGATTACCTCCAGAGCTATACAAACAGAAAGCAGACCAGCTAAGCCCCCACCTCCTTAACTTGTTCTTAGAAAGGCAAGAAGTGGGCATCCTTCCATGGGACCTCTGGATGGCCATAATAGTGGTTATACATATAAATGGTAAGCCACCACAGAGGGGAAGTTCCTATCGACCCATCTTACTATTAAATACTGAGATAAAAAGTTTAGCCCGCATACTAACTAGTAGACTGACATCAGTCATATCCAACCTCATCTACCGAGATCAATAAGCTTTATGCCAGAGAGGACAACTAGGGTAAACTTGCAAAGATTACATAATTGGCTAGAAGTTGCAAGTACCAGGTCAGACCCACATTTAATATTGTCGTTAGATGCAGAAAACCCATTTGAAACAGTCCGCTGGCCCTTCCTTATTGTTGACCCTTGAGAAATTTCGATACCGCCCCAAATTCAGACAATGGATAACTATCCTCTATAAACAACCAATGGCCTGTGTGCGGGTCAATGGAGCAACCTCCAGAGAGTTCACAATAGGGAGTGGTACAAGACGAGGGTGTCACCTATCCCCACTGCTCTTTGCCCTCGTATTAGAGCCTCAGGCGTACATAATTCAGGCACACAAGGAGATGTCCGTTTTTTGCGGAGATGAGAGTGGGACCACAGATGAACGCATATCCCTCTAAGCAGATGACATCTTCCTCTATGTCATAAACCCTCGGGTTACTCTCCCATGTGACTTTTGAATGGTATGGGGAGCACGCAGGATACAACATTAACTGGGATAAATCCTGCCTATAACCAACAACCCAGGGCTTCCAACCACACAAGACCATGGGACAGCTCAAGATTGAGAAAGACAGGATAAAGTACCTAGGCATATATGTCTCTTAAATAGATCTGGATCTCTGAATCAGAATTTATATAGAGTCATCGCAGAATTTAATGCTGACATAGAGATTTGGAAATAATTGCCCCTGACACTTCTCAGGAAAGCAGCACTATACAAAATGACTAGCAGCCCGTCCCGACGTTGTCCGGGTATGAATTGCTGCCGGCCAGTAGTATATTGTTTTGTAGGATTTCGTTTTGATAGCATTTCTTATCTGTGACAGGCCTGTGAAATGCTCCGATTCACAGTGCAATGCTGATGCACTTAAGAGTGCGCATTCAGTAGTGTGTGAACTCGAGTTTCCTTACTTTATTTTTCCTTGCAATATTATATAGCCCGAACTTGACAACATGGCACGAGCACAATTTACATTACAGAAGAACACATTCATATTTGGTAGGCACGGGGAGACAAAGCGATTTGTCTGGAATCACAGGATGTTGAGCTGATGACGAGATTCGAACGTAGCTCCCCATCTCTAAAGTTCGCAATTCTAGAACTTGTGGCGGGAGGTGTGTCTAAAAGTGTATGTCGGTGCTGGCCATCAATGAGAGAGACCTGTGCATTTTTCCAATCGGTGGTGAGAAAATATGAGTATGTTGCTGGAGATGTGGGCCGCCGGGCCACCAATGTACTTACGGGGGAGGGTAAACACCCATTATTCCGCAACTTTCTTTCCGCATACCATCACTCCACATACTTTCATTACAAAAGTACCATGACTCCGCAATGCCATTATAACGCATGGCAATACATTTTATATGCTTTTACCACGCATACATTTACAACGAAATTCGTTGTAAATGCATGAATGGTAAAAGCATGTTTTTTTTAAATGTTTGGATAAGGTAATATGTGTATAGGGGTACATGTTTTGGGGTACTGAGGTATATGTTTTAGGGTGTTTGGGTATTTTAAGGGTTCAGATATAGTTTTGGACTATGGGGTACAGGCGTAGATTTAGGGTTTAGGGGTAGGTATGGGTTTTGGGGTACAGGGGTATTTTTAGGGTTCAGGGCTAGGTTTGGGGGTACAGGGGTATTTAGGGTTCAGGGCTAGGCTTGTGTTTTGGGGTACAGGGGTATTTTAGGGTTCAGGGGTAGGTTTGGGTTTTGGGGTACAGGGTTATTTTTAGGGTTCAGGGCTAGGTTTGGGTTTTGGGGTACAGTGGTATTTTTAGGGTTCAGGGGTAGGTTTGGGTTTTGGGGTGCAGGGGTATTTTAAGCGTTCAAGGCTAGGTTTTGGTTTTGGGGTACAGGGGTATTTTAGGGTTCAGGGGTAGGTTTGGGTTTTAGGGTACAGGGGTATTTTTAGGGTGCAGGGCTAGGTTTGGGTTTTGGGGTAAAGGGGTATTTTTAGGGTTCAGGGATAGGTTTGGGTTTTGAGGTACAGGGTATATTTATAGGGTTGAGATGGGTTAGTGTTTAAGGGTGTTGGGGTATTTTAAGGAGTACGGATGGGTTATGATTATGGGGTGCAGGGGTATTTAAAGGGAGCAGGGTGGGATTACCACACAATATGAGACATGGCATGAAGGGCGGAATGTACCACAAGCCCCCAGCGTTTGTCACGCCCCCAGCACACGCCCACAGCACAACGCATACACGCCCACAAGGGACTACTTTGCTGGCACAGTTCTTTTACCTTTTAAATGTATATGGTGGGCGTCTGCATAGCCTATGTCCTTCTGATGCAACTGCCCTTTCCAATGCTGTATTGGGTGTTGTGATTGGTGCTGTGGTTCCAGAGATTACCCACCTCAAAGGTTTGGCCTCTCTCTTTATTATATTAGTATGGATAACATTACCAAGATTTCTATATCTACTTCAGAACACATACTACACATTCAAAGAAGAGGTCTCCGTTAGTAAAGATGAGGTCCTGAGGACATTCCTTTGGGATGGTGGGACTCGCCACTCTGCAACGAAACCAATATAACGGGGGGATATCATCACTCCCAGACATTAGGGCATACTATTGGGTGGCCCATTTAATTGTCATTAATGACTGGGAACATATGCCAGGGGACCACCCCACATATGTATTAGAGCGTGCACAATTTGAGATGTGCCCACACACCCACTACCTTTAAGGAGGGAAGGGATCTAGGAAGTTACTAGCAGCCATGCAGTTGGTGATAAATGCTTAGAAAAAAGCAGAAAGGCAGATGAAATGGAGCAACAAAATCACAAGAGAGACTCCATTCGGGGTGGGGGAGACTCAGAGGGCCTGATTCACAGAATGAACTTAAGACTCAATCCTAAACTTACTACTATTTTGCTATTCACAGAATGCACTTACTATTTTTGGCATTCACAGAATGAACTTACTACTTTTGGTATTCACAGAAGTTAGGATTTTGTCTTAAGTTTGTCTTAAGACAAACTTAAGACAAACTTAAGACAAACTTAAGACAGACTTAAGACAAAATCATAACCTAAGTCTGTCTTAAGTTTGTCTTAAGACAGAATCCTAATTTCTCTGAATACCAAAAGTAATAAGTGCATTCTGTGAATGCCAAAAGTAGAAAGTGCATTCTGTGAATACCAAAATAGTAGTAAGTATAGGATTGAGTCTTAAGTTCATTCTGTGAATCATGCCCAGAGAATTTGTAAAATTAAAGGGTTTTAAGAAGTGGGATTTGCTGGCCATCTCTAAAATTAAAGACATACTAGATTGAAAGGAACTCACCACTTTTCCAAATCTCCAAAACAAATACGAACTGCACCAGAAACAATATTATAAATACATACAGTTGGCACACGCATGGAGGGCACAGAGAATTGACATTGGGAGAATCCTCGAAAATGCCCCGCTTGAGGGGAGACTTCTCATGGGGGAAATCAGTGAGAAAGCAGTCTCATGACGTGCAGACCTTTAATCAATAATAAGCCAGACACTCTCACGAAACTAACAGCCTGATTCATGAAGTGAAATTGCGCCCGCAATCGCTGCGAAAACGCAAATGCGGGCGCAATTTCCGTAATCGGCATTCAACAACAAAATAGCGAATTCGCTAACACATATTTGCGAAGTCGCTAATATAATCGCAGAATCCCTGCTGCTGAGCATTAGCGATTCGGAAATTGCGACACACCACGGAATCTGCGAAAATAATAGCGAATTCGCAATAGAAAATCGCTATCGGCATTCAAGAACAATCGCAATTTGCGAAAAACCCAAACATCGCTATTTGCACGGCGCAAAATAAGGACAACTCAAAGCAGGTGGTAACCATGAAAGGCATTGAATTTTTTTTTCAAATAACCGTTGACCTATCACCAACAGGGCCAGGCCTGACCAATCACACATAAGGACATTCAACAGCAGCATTAGGCTTTCCACAATGCCAGGGATGTACATGGTGGTGAGGCGGCGAAGGCTACAGCGAGCAGCACGGAGGAGACGCATGAGGCAGGCAAGGATTTACCGGCTGCGGGTCACCTTGCTGGGCCAAACCAGAGAACAGATTTATGCTAAATACAGGCTGAATGGGGAAATGATCACCTGGCTGATACAAGAACTCGACCCCATCATGCAGCACCCAACAAGGCGAAACAATTCTGTGCCCACACATGTGCAGGTATTGTGCAGCCTGCACCTCCTGGCCTCCGGCAGTTTCCAGGGCATAGTAGCCGCTGCTGGGGGGATATCCCAGCCCACCATGTCACGCTGCCTCCACACTTTTGTTGACGCCATGCTCAGCCAGCTCCACCGGTACATCACATTTCCCACGAGCCAACAGGAATTGGACCTCACTAAACTACAATTTTATAATGTTGCCCATTTACCCCATGTCCTCGGCTGCATAGACTGTACCCACGTCGCCATCTGCCCACCAGCTGGCACGGAGTATATGTACCGCAACAGAAAGTGCTACCACTCCCTCAACATACAGATGGTCTGCAATGCCAAGAGCATCCTCACTGACATTGTGGCCCAGTACCCAGGGAGTACCCATGACTCCTTCATCTTCAGGCACAGCGGACTCCACACACGACTGATCAGGGGAGAGTTTGGGGAAGGACACCTACTTGGTAAGTACACTTTGCCGACAATGTCACATTGCTATGAAGTAACTGCGCTGCACAGGCAATCAACATCTGCTCCTCTCATTCAGGTGACAGTGGCTACGCCCTACGGGAATACCTCCTGACCCCTTACCTCAACCCTGCCACACCTCAGCAACGGCGCTACAATTTTGCGCACATCCGGACAAGGAACTGTATTGAAAGGACATTTGGCCTGCTCAAGAGCAGGTTCTGTATACTGCACAAGACAGGTGGGGCCATGTATTACAGTCCTGCAGCGTGCTGCCGCATTGTGGCTGTCTGTGCAATGCTTCATAACATTGCTACCAAGCGGCGGATACCAGTTGACATCTCAGGCAGTGAATCTGAGGGGGACGACCGGCCACCAGCAAATGCGCCCCATGCACGCGGGGAGAACCCAGCTGAAGGCCACAGACGTCGCAACCACATCACAGATAACTATTTCTAGCCCACCCCCTTCCCCCACCCCACATATCACAATTGCATGCTAAATATAATGATAACACAAGGCAAATGTATGCTTCAAAATAAATGTATTTCTTTGATTCACAACAGAAAAGGGACATGGAAATAACTATTTACAAAAAAAAGTACAGTATTCCAGCATACTGCATGTTATTTTGCTTGGCAGGCTTATCCTCAGCCTGTGTCCCTGACACAATGTCAATGCTGCTTCCTGCGCACATTTCCCAGCCGCCTTTGTGGCTCCTCATCCTCCTCCTGGGCAGATGGACCAGGCGTAGCCCTGGTGCTGCGCCTAGGTGGGGGGGCCTGCGTGGCAGAGTTGCTACTCACGCTGGAGGCAGCCTCACTCCCATCGTCTCCCCCAACGACAGCCGGTACCACAGGTTGGAGCAGTGGGACCACGGCGGTGGTCAGGTGCTCCAGCACTCTGGTGATCTCTTCGCAGCACTGGACCAGCTGGTGCTGCTGGGTCATTGAGCGTCGGGAGAGCTGTGTGGTGGCATTGGCTGCCACATAATTGGAACGACTATAGGTTGCCATCTGGCTCACCAGATGGTGGTGGCGCCTGCGTGCAGCACTGCGCTGCTTCCCCAGCGCAGCAGTGTTTGCCTCCATAGCCACCGCCATGCGCTCAATGGCCGCCGTCATGCGGTCAACCCGCTGGCCCACTCCTGCCACATTGCGGCCGATCTTCTGCAGCTGGAGCTGGATGGCTCCTTGCTGCTGCGACTGCCTCTGGTGGAGACGGAGCATTCGCCTCTCCACGGACATACAGGCATGGAGATGCCCTTTGCCCCTCCTGCTCTTTTGCCGCTGTGCTGCGGATGTGGCCGGGCCAGATCTTGGAGGACGAGCTGCAGGTGTTGTGGCAGCTGGCGTCGCAGGTGCCGCAGGCACTGGAGGCACATTGGTGGGGGGCCTGACCTTGGCTGGCGGTGGTCCTGCAGATTTTGCTGCAGGTAAGGTGGTGGGCCTGGCTGCTGGTGTTGCTGCAGCGGCAGGGGATGGTGGCAGGGTGGCGGGTAGGGATGCCTCCTCCTGGGCCTCCTCGACGATCACCAGCCTCTCACTGTCACTGCTATCGTCTGCACCTGTGAGGGTAAGTGGATACTCATTAGGTGCATGTGACTGTCAGACGTGCAGATGTTACATGCATGCTGGGTGACATTCCCTGGATGGCTGTGGATATGTGCGCTTAGGAACCTTTCAGGCCGCATAGTGGTACAACTACATTGTGGACATACTACGGGGCAGATTTATGAAGGGCTTGCGCCACGTGTACGCCGCCGTTGCGTGACGCAACGGCACGGAAACGTGGCGCATCCCTGCGCCCTATTTACAACGTGACGCATCTAGGAGATGCGTCACGTTGTACAGCACTGCGCCATGAGGAGGCGTTCCTGCGCAGGGGGGGCGTTCCTGCGCAGGAACGTCTCCTGAAAGTGGCTGAGTGAAATCTGTAAGATGTCACTCAGTCACTTTCAGGGCAATGCTGCGTCAAAACCCTGCGCCTGCTTGAAGCAGGCGTAAGGCTTGAGGCAGCATTGAAAGAATAGGCCCCCCCCGAGCATTGCTGGAGCTGCGTCGCGCTTGCGACGCAACTCCAGCAATGCGCCACATTTCCGGCACAGATGCGTCACGCATCTGTGCCGTTTTGGCCCCATGGTGCGCCGCATCATAAATGCGGCGCACCATGGGTGGCGTAGCTGTGGCGCACTGTGGCGCATGTTAACTGGCGCATCCCTTGGGATGCGCCAGTTAACATAAATCTGCCCCTACGTCTCCCACAATGCACAACATAGGCATGATTAAGGGCCAATGAGTGAGCCTATTTGGGCAGGGACGGTCATAAGGGACAGGGTCGCAGTCGCATGCCACTTACCTTGGGTGTTGTGGGTTGGGCGGGAGGAGTCCAGGGTGGTCACACCAACACAGGCCTCCGTCTCAAGGGTGTCCTCAATCCTGTCCTCCAGGGGGGTGTTGGGTGGGACAGTCGGTCCACCACCGCCGGTGCCTGATGACTCTCCGAGACGCGCCGCCACCTTCTCCTTGGCACGCCCTCGGAGGTCGTACCAGCGCTTCTTTATCTCTTCCACCGACCTTGCCGCAACGCCAACTGCGTTCACGCTGGAGGCAATTCCGACCCAGATCCTCCTCTTCTCTTGTTCGGGGACCCTCCTTGAGTTTGCACCGAACAGCTGGGCGTGGTGGGCCACCACTCCTTCAATTAGATTCTCCAACTCCGACTCGGAGAATTTCAGCTTGCGCTTTCGGCTAGCGCTGTTGCTGGGGCCGGGCAGTGGTTCTTCAGCCATGGCGGGCGCAATTTCTGCCGGGTCGGGAGTCGCTATCGGCGGTTTGGCGGCTGCTTTCCGTCGTGTCGAGTCGGATGTTTGCGTCAGTGTGGTGTTTGCAGGTGGGATTTAGCAGCTTCCTGGTTGTGATGTCATCACGGTGCTCGGAATGCGTAATCCCGTATTTCCGGATCCCGCGATAATGCGACACGCAATCCCGATCGCACGGGATTGCGAGTCGCTATCCCGTGCGATCGGGATTGCGTGTCGCAATCCCGATCGCTGGTGGGCGGAAATTGCGATTTTTCTGCGTTTTTGGTAGGTCGCTAACGGCTTTTGCGCCCGCGTGCGAGTCGCTATTTTTTCCCTGAAAAATACATGAATGCCGTTTTGCGTTTTCTCAATAGCGAGTCGCTATTATTCGCTATTAGGGACACGCAAAACGGCCCGTACATGAATCAGGCTGTAAGGGCAAGTTGGTGGGAACTAGAATTGGGAGCCATGGGTGACCTTGATTGGGAGACTCATTTGATGCACCCACGAGAAGAAGCTATTTCGTCTCGATTCCGCCTCATCCAGTTTAAGATTCTACATAGGACTTACTACAACAGATCTCGTCTACACACAATGGGATGGGCTGATACTCCTAAATGTCTCAGACTTAGGCCTGGTGGTCGCCAAGCAAGATCAGGCACACAAGTGGGCGACGGTACAGCGCTCCACGTTATGTGAGTGGAGAAGGGGAATGGACTTATACATGTCAGGGGAAAAAAAACACCTACATAGCTCGTGGATTTCCCGGAGAAGTTCAAGAAAATCTGGAACCCATGGATACAGTATTATGGACTCCTGGGGGGAGGGTTCACAGTAAGTTTCCCAACTCGAACTGCAAGGTAATGCAGAAGAGTAGAGGGCTGGGACTGAGAATATAGGTATTTGAGAAGTGTACATCACTAGACTATGTATCGACGTTGCACGTGACCAAACCTCTTGTTGATTACATTATGGTGATTTTGAATCAACTGTTTGAAAGTATATGCTGTACCTGTATTAAAAAAAAATCCTGCCTGCTACAAAGAGGCTTTGTGAGGCATGTGAACCATTGGCATATACACATATAACTAGCTCAGTAACCATGACAATGTGGGCAAACACATATGACAGCCTCAGTGCTCTGGTCTCAGTGAAGACACCCAAAAGTACAAATGTTATCATGGCTTCACTGACATTATAGTAAAAAGTTACAGGAGTGTGACCCATAGACCACGTCGGGATCGGGGTATAGGGTAGAAAAACAAACAATATCCCAACAGGTAATATTTCTTAGGAAATTAAGTTTGTATGCAGTAAGCATTACTAGAACAGAAAATAAGGAGACCACTTTTCAATTGATTTAAGATTGTTATTCATCTTATATTTATATCAAAAACATTCTTTCATGGTCAAGTATAGTCAGTTATTGCAGCACTGTATAGAAGAGATCATGTGACAACCAAAATGCACTTGGTGCACAAGTACGTGTGAGTGAGGAACGGTGCGACGCAAGTGACTGGGTGAACAGCGTGGACGGCGCACAGTGAACAATACTGCAAATAATATAAAGTGAGTGGCTCAAGAATAGTGACAAAATGACATGACTGTATAGGATAATTTTGCAATTTGTGTTGAGCCACGGTAGAAAATGCGCCTAGTATCGCGCTGTAGAGTCAAGAACATGTTTCTTTAAATTTGAGGAACAGATTTTCCTCCAGATCTCCGGGACATCTATGGGGAGTATTTTTGCGCCAAGCCTGGCGAATTGGTATGTTCATCTATTTGAAAAACAACATGTTCTCGACCACAGCAACCCTTTTTTACATCAAGTGGTACTGTGGAAAAGATACATAGATTACATTTTTGTGGGTTGGTGCGGCACCATGACTGAAATCTTAGATTTCCATGCCTGGCTTAATAGTCAGAATCAAGTCCTCAAATTTACAGTAGAATTCAGTCACACTCAACTGCCATTTTTGGATATCCATATTTTTCCTTTAGAAGGGAAACTAGGATGTGAGTTGTATAAAAAACCCATGGCCAAGAACTCATTGCTAGCATTTGATAGTCATCACCCTAAAGCTCTGCGTGAGAATTTGCCGGTCGGACAGTTCCTACGTTGACGTAGGAATTGTTCTGAGAAACCTCTTTATGATAAACATGCTAAGACATTGTCCGAGCATCTCAAGGACCGCAACTACCCGAGACACCTGGTCAGACAGGCTTGGAAACGAACTTCTAACAATGATTGAGAGGCGCTGTTGGGTGCTCGAATTGAAAAAGAACCACTCAATAGACTTACCTTCGTGAAAACGTTTAGCATGCTTTCTAATCAGGTACAAAAAATGATACAGAGACGTTGGAGGATTCTCAACATAGCTACTGAGATAATTCTTCTTCCTCTTTTTTCTTTTAAAAGGGGCCCTAGCTTCCGAGACAGTCTTGTGCACACCAGACCAAAAAACAAAACCATGAATAAAGAGGTTACCAACACGCTATGGAACCTTCCCGCCATCCGCAGGTATCATCCCCGTGGGTGTTGCAGTGCCTGTCCACAGACCAAGAAAACAGAAATTGTTGACATTGGTACAGGCATTCCTTGGATTCTGAAAACTCATACCAACTGCAACTCGGACAGAGTGATTTACATGATCACCTGTCCTTGTTCGCTGAGATACATTGGGTACACCACATGCAAAATCAAACTTAGAATCAGCGAACACAAAAGTACCATCCAACGTAATAAGCAATCCACAGGTCTTTCAAACCACTTTCTCAATCTTAAACACAAAGCAGAAGATATGCAGTGGTTGGTCCTTGAACTTCCATTTATACCCTCACACATTACTGACATTGCTAGATTCCTTTTTATTAAGGAACAGAAATTGATTTTTCGGCTCAAATGTGACACTGAAGGCCTCAATGATGAGATTCCTCTCTCTGTAATTTGCAGCCCTTGATCGTATAAAATATACTGGAGATTTTCTACATGACTGTCACTTTTCAGGAAACCAAAGTTAGTCTTATACTGGAACGATATTATCATATTGATCACCATTATGCAATACATTCAGCTAGAGGAAATAAACATCATGTCATCCTTCCTGAAGCCTGTAAACCTGAGCTGATTTTTGCTCTGTGATTGTATATAATGAATGTATAGGGTCAACAAATATTTTAATATCTCGGGTTCCGCTATAGCCTGAATGACTTAAAGCACATGGTATGTGCATTTACACACCGTCTGTTATTAAAGGTAACCATTATTGTAAAACAAGCGATGAACCGTATTATCCATCTACTTTGCGAAAGCGTACAGACTGTATTCATATCTGTCTGTGCACGCATTATGGGTGTATTGTGGTACCTTGATCCTATAGGTAATCGGCAAACCAACGTTCAGTACTAATTTGCATTTCATACTTTAGTCACGAAGACATATTTTGCTCGTGAGCATATTCGCCAACATATTCTCAATCCAGTCAACAGCATACACTGTGCAGTAGGCATTGTGTTACGGTATGGAGCATGTGCAGCCGATGATATGAGGCGACACTGTAGTGCGCATGCTCTGTTTATGCGCACGCTATGTTTAAGCCACGAGGGCAAGACTACGCCCTCACAACTACATTTTCCACCGTTTCAGAAAGGGAAATGAGCGCTGTTGAGCATGCGCTCGACAGAGACAGTATTTCCGGCACAGGTAGACATGCGCACTACGCTAATGGGCATTTCCGGGAAAGTCAGGTGCGAGCCATTATCAAATCATGGGTACTATAAAGAGACACTGTTTGTGCCAAACAAGTACCTCCCCTTCAGCTTGGTCTAAGAGAGGGGTACCGACGGACAGGTGAGTCTCGATAGTCCCTAAGCAGCACCTTGACCTTTCTCTATATTGCTTTGTGTTTTTGGAGCATTGTTACTTTTTAAAACAGTAAGGAATCTGTATGCAATTTGACCACACATGTCAACTATTCACATCTGCGATATAAGGTGTTTTACAACATGGCAAAACCATTGACTGTGTACTAAGGTCTGAATATTTTGATCTTAATGCTTATTGATTCCCCTTTTCCTCATTATGTTTTAGCCTGTATCAAAGGTCTATGGTCTGATTTTTATTTTGTCAACACAAAGTTTTTTTTAGGGATGGTGGACACACAAACAGTTGATGTCGGTGTGTTCCTTCTACCCCATATAGAGTGGGGCCTCCGTAACCGAGCAGTTGCCGGGTGAGGTGAGGGGAGGTGAGTACACTTAGAATTTAAGTACAACATTTGTTTAGCATACTATATGCCTATTCACCTCTTTGGGTACATACCCCTTCTGTAATTTTTTATACAGCAGGTCTGCATTGAGACAGAGATCTAGAAGATGGAAGTGTAATACATCACTATATTAATTGATGTATATTTACTGTTGTTGAAGGAATGAAATTGCACCCCCTATCAAATGGATATTTTGACAGATCAGTGTCTACCAGGTTCTGGTAGGGAGCATCGTGACACCGATTTAAACATTTGTTTTAAACTTAAATTTTTCTTACATTTTTCTTACATTATTTCAGTAGCGTATACCATTCATGGTCCTGACGAAAGCCAGGTTAGTGTCACCTATTTGGCTGAAACATGTCGACCTTTGTCCTATTGCTATGAGATAGTTATTTTTTCAAACTATCAGGTTTCGCCTTTTTAATCTTGGCACTTGGTTTACACTTATTAAAGTACTGTCGTGTATCCCAGTAGCCATTTTTAAACTTCACTATTTCTTTTTTGCACTGAAATTTTTCAGCACCACTGATTGAGATCACACTTGAGTTGATTGTCAATTTTTTGAGTATAGTGCAGGAGGGTTCCCCCGAGCTAGGGGTGTACTGCACTATATTCATTTATCTAATTCCCAGATTACGAGGCTCCGCCAGTGTGGTGGGCTGATGGGGTTCATCTCAGCATAGTGGGGCTGAATCTGCATTGTTCTTAGACTTCACTTATTCTAGATTCTCCGTCTCTTTACCGGTTGACCGGTATTCTCCCCTTTTTTTTGTTTGACTAGTTATAGGGGATTGGAGCCTACCTTGTTGTTAAAAATGTTTTCCCCTGGATCCTCCTTTGTAAATATGTTTGTCAGGGATAAGGGGCAGCCAAATCAGAGCTGCAGGGGCGACTCACACACAATGCAGTACACACACATAAGAATAAGAGCACCTCAACATTGACAACAATGAATTAATGTATTAGCACATCCTCTGCCAGTGGTCCTTTTGTACTGTTCCATGGTTGCTAAGGACGGTCACAATGTGACGTGTTCATGTGAAGAAATTGTCAATTAGGTAATTCCTACAGGCCATTCCTGCTGCAGCTGCAGTGGTGTGTGGTCCACCTGCCTCATCTTCCTCATCATGGTTCGGTGCATCAGGCAGTTGTATCCAAAGGTTATTGGTGCATAGACAAATGTTGTGCAACACACAACATGCAACGATCATCTTGCACACGATGCCTGGGCTGTACAGAAGCCTTCCACCTGTGATGTCCAGGTACCTGGAACATGACTTCAACATGCCAAATGTGTGTTTCACGATGCCCATGATGCGTTTGTGAGCCCAATTGTACTGCCTCTTGGCCTGTGTGTTCGAGGCTTGGAGGGATGTCATCATCCATGTGCAGAGTGCATATCCTTGATCACCTGTGACAGCACAGAGAGACATGAGTCAATTGTTGGTTCTGCTTGATGTATTGGCAGCCTCACTAGGTCATTGCTGTGTGATATGTGTGACTCATTGGTTCCTGTATGACATGTACTGCTTGTAACAAATGAGCGGCATCAATGTGTATCAAGTAGCCTCACTGCTGCTCCTACCTCCTCCGAGCCTATTTTCTAGTCTGCGCAGCACTGTTGCTTCACTTGCACTGCTACTGTCTGCGCATGTCCACAAGCCTGTCAACGACACTGTGATGTTGTGCGTTGAAGGTGGCCGACAACATGTGTGTAGGCCTATGGTAAGGATAGGGAAGACACACAGACATAGAGTTCACGGCTGTCTGAACCCACCAATGCGGTTGAGGGTAGACCTTTGGCTTATGCTCCGGTAATAATGACACACACACAACAGTTGGCATGTATCTCCTGGGCCCAATCATTCATTTATCCCTTTGTTCGAGGACGCACTCCAGGGGCATGCTCTATTGCAATATTGTCCATTACGGGACGGCTGACCCCAACACTACAACAGAGACACAAGCATTAGTGATCAGACAATCAGAAATCCAAAATTCAAACAGCAAGGGGCCATGACTTGAGCTGCACAGAGTTACTGACCCAGGAGCAGAAAGAGGGTGCAGTCTGCGATGAGGCGTGTACAATGGTATGTACTCTGTCATTACTAAATCAAGACTCAGTTCCAAATGCGTGACCTACTTGACCGCAGTTTAGGTTGGAGGCAGCGAAGGAGTAGGTCAACGAGAAAGAAGTGCTGGGGGCGTGTGTCGCGGAGGCCGTGATGGTCTTGAGGAAGCTGCCATGGTCGCGGTCCTCGGCTTGGAGCTTGCACCGGCACGTGGTGGGTCCTCTTTGACACACGCCGGTGTCTGCAGGGGAGCAGAGAGGCCTGTTGCGCAGGGGCGGCCAAGACTAGATTGGGGTCGAGCGGCCTGGGTTGCAAAAGGTGCACAGGATTGCAGGCACCGCCGCTCACGGCATCGGCCTCGTGGCCGGGTGAGAATTCCGGATGAGAAACACACCCAGAACAACAGGCTTTTTATTCACACTGCTATGCTGGCCTGGCGTACGCCGGGCTAGCCCACTTCGCTCACACTTACAGGGGGGACGTAACAAGCTACATTTCCGCAATCTTCACTAATGGCTAAGGTCACATGGTTGCGTCCACTGTCCACTACACTCCAAACCCCAGCAGAGTATGTCGACATGGTAACGTATGTGGTCTGCATACTGAAGTCTGTCCAGCACATCCACGTCGCACTTGTCATTGTGAACATTCTCTTTCATGGGTCACTTGCCCCTTCGTACATGCATGTTTCCCACCTCTCCCCACATTCTGGGACGGGTGACCCCAACACTACAACAGAGACACAAGCATTAGTGATCAGACAATCAGAAATCCAAAATTCAAACAGCAAGGGTCCATGACTTGAGCTGCACAGAGTTACTGACCCAGGAGCAGAAAGAGGGTGCAGTCTGCGATGAGGCGTGTACAATGGTATGTACTCTGTCATTACTAAATCAAGACTCAGTTCCAAATGTGTGACCTACTTGACCACAGTGTAGGTCGGAGGCAGCGAAGGAGTACGTCAACGAGAAAGGAGTGCTGGGGGAGTGTGTCGCGGAGGCCGTGATGGTCTTGAGGAAGCTGCCATGGTCGCGGGCCTCGGCTTGGGGCTTGCACCGGCATGTGGTGGG
Organism: Lissotriton vulgaris; assembly: GCF_964263255.1. NCBI lineage: Eukaryota > Metazoa > Chordata > Amphibia > Caudata > Salamandridae > Lissotriton > Lissotriton vulgaris. The sequence continues at coordinate 2,318,828 of NW_028250362.1, read as the reverse complement.
CCTCATTGACACACTCCAGTGTCTGCAGGGGAGCAGAGAGGCCTGTTGCACAGGGGCTGCCAAGACGAGATTGGGATCGAGCGGCCTGGGTTGCAAAAGGCACCGGGTGGGAGGAGCCGCCCTGGCAAACACGTTGGCAATTCAGGATGAGAAACACACCCAGAACAACGGGCTTTTTATTCACACCGCTATGCTGGCCTGGCGTACGCCGGGCCAGCCCACTTCGCTCACGCTTACAGGGGGGACGTAACAAGCTACATTTCCGCAATCTTCACTAATGGCTAAGGTCACATGGTTGCGTCCACTGTCCACTACACTCCAAACCCCAGCAGAGTATGTCGACATGGTAACGTATGTGGTCTGCATACTGAAGTCTGTCCAGCACATCCACGCCGCACTTGTCATTGTGAACATTCTCTTTCATGGGTCACTTGCCCCTTCCCACATGCATGGTTCCCACCTCTCCGCACATTCTGCTATTGTGTGGCTGATGTGCCATGGTGTGGATGGCTTGTGTAGATGGCTTGGGTTACCACTGTAAGTTGTGTTGTTGTGTCTGGTAGGTGGGCATGTCGTTTGGCATGTTGTATGTGATTATGTAATGTGTGTATTCCCAGAGTTGTGATTTGCATGATTGTGGAGTTGATGTGTGCTGTGTGTTCGTTTGGTACTTACCGACGAGCAATGCATTCCCATAGCCTCAAAGCGCTGGTTGATGATGGACTGTCGGAAGATGAAGGCATCATGCACTCTGCCTGGGTAGTTGGCGACGACATTGATGAAGAGTCACCGGTGGTCGACTATTGCCTGCACATTGATGGAATGCGTGTGCTTCCTGTTGCGGTAATTATGTGCAGTAGCGGCCGGGGGCACGAGGAGTACATGTGTGCAGTCGATTGCCCCCAACCCGTGCAGGAAGCCAGCTATGGCATAGAAGCCTTGCATTGTCTCCAGCTGTACCTGTGCAGTGTGTGGGAAGTAAAGGTGCTGGGGTGTGTGGTAAATAAAATTACCGGGACTATTTTTCTATACATTAAATGACAATAAGGATAGCTCATAAAAAATGAGAGGCAGAGTCCGTGGTATCTGAGTCATACGGGCTTTAATTAAGATGACTCGAGTCACTGAGAATCGGGTTCCATCACCACTAAGGTTCAGGAAGGGATATCTAAAGTTTTATTAACATCACACATTATATATAGTAAAACTGTACAATTGCAATGAATACAGTAGGCGTAACAAGTGAAAGGAGAGAGATAAGAACACATGGGCCTAAAAGAAGGCGTGTAAGGAGGCGTACACGAGGTGTGTACCAAATGAGTCACAGAAGTGTCACAAGTGGGTGGAAGCATAGGGAAAATCTGCAGGGTCAGCAGAAACCTTTACCATACATGCGCGCGCAACTGAACATGACGTGGTATGGACGTGTAACTGGGGAGAGCTGGGGGGCTTGACTTTAGCACTAGTAGAGGAGTCTGGTGTCTGGGATGTCAGAACGACCTGCACCTATAGCATATCTGATATCTTGTGTTTGGAGGATGTATTGTCTGAAGTGAAAGGTCTCTCGGGCAGAGGCTGTTCATTACTGAATGCTAGTGCGTGCATATGTTTCTTCGTGCAATACGCGGGCCATGGGTCTACTATGGTAACGGGTGCAGTAAATTACTTGCAAGGAGACAGGAAGGCCGGGCCCTTTGCTCTGCAGGCGGGAATATGTTTACCTATTTCACTAGACTGGAATGTGTTTTTGCGGAGGCTGAACAGATAACTGTAGGCAAAATACCGTCTTGGCAGGCAGGCCAGGCCGAGCCGGGCACCGCTCGGCTGGGCAGGAAGTAAGGTAGAGGTCAGGGATGCATACCTAAACTGCAGCTTTCTGAGACAGAAGAGGCTCGGAGCCTCAATTCAGGGCCTGGCTCAACTGGGCCAGGAAAACGTGGAAAACGTGTGCTTTGCAATATTTAAAAGTGCACCATGTAAATGCATTGGAAACGTAGGCCTTAATGCGGAATCGGTACTTTATACATGGAGGGCCCACTAACTGACATGCTAATATTAGACGGAAATGCAGAGGCATTATCATGGCAGACACGGGAATGGAATTACACAATAGCATGGACATACATGGGACATAGGTACATTGATAGGGTGCGAGTGGGGGGACACACTGACTACCTAAAAATTTCTGTTTCCTCATTCCCTCCTTGGCCCCTACTGCGCCCTTTAGGATATATCTATTTTCATGAGACCATCTATTTGTTCGTATAACATCATTTGCTAATCTTTTTTAATTCAGGCACGGGAACGTGAACGTGGACGGGGAACACAAGCAGTGGCGCACAAGCCGCAAATCGCTGGCCCACATTGCAGACAGAGACAGCAACTGAAGAGTATGAGCAGTATTATTCCTAGGAATGACAGTACTTTCCATCCCCAGGCTGTTATCACACTCCAGAGCCAACCGGACCAAGTCCAGGTGCCAGGATTCTGGTGTATTTGATGAGCTATTTTATGGAGCCTTGTTATTGCTGCATACACTGATGGTGCGTTATTTGGAATAAACACACAACAACTGGAGCCGATCACTCTACAAGCTCCGCCCCTATCGGCCAGGATGACGTCAAGAACGAGGCGGTTCTGAAGAACAACAAGTCTCATAGCAGACTGCTCTTCGGTCAGGTTACCTAAGGCAGAAGTAGTCTCATTCACTACTGCTTCCAAAGTTCTGGTTAATTTGCGTATTAGTTTACTGTTTTGGACGGGACCTACAAAGAAAAAGAATCCTTTATTGAAATCTGTATATTGCTCCCACGCTGTCTCAGTCTGATCGACAATTGGGGACTCGATCTCCCTCTTATGTCTTACATGTACGAGATGGGAATCTCGATGATAATTAGATGGGGCAAGGAAAACAGGTGGCAATAGGAACGCAATATAACATGTTCCACCCCAATCTAAGGGCAAACGTACATAAGCTGTCTGACCACAAATAAAATAAGAATGGCGGGAAGCTTTGAAAGTAGACTTTCCTTTATCACTGAATTCGACCACAGTATTACAATCACTGTGTCCTAGGTGTACTGAACCATTCTTTCTAACGCATAATTCGCCTTTCACGGGTAAAACTGTTATAAACGGTAAGTCCGAATTAGTCTCGGACTGGACGTTCAGAATCATGAGGTTAAGGGAAAAATTACCTAAATCATACACTTTATTTTCTAGATCGGTCCCTGTCCTTTGGGGAAGACCGTCCTTGTCTGGGAAACAGGCTTTATTCATAACTGTATTCAGGTCTCCCCATATCCAAAAGCTCTGGGAAACTGTGGACTTACTGCCTAGTGATAACATTAAAGCAAACCATGCTCCGCACGAACCATTGTGCGAAAACGGATAAGGAAAGAGGGGCAGAGCTCCCTTCATTTTCTGGTAAGGTGGGAGTCGGCCACATACCCAGCAATTCGTGACATTGCTGGTCTGATGAGAATGGTGTAACATTCGGATAAAGGTATTGTTGCGCAGTGCTAGTCGATAGGATAATTCGTGAGGTGGCAGGTCACTGAATGTGTGCTCTACAGTGTCATTGAAAGAGGAATGTACATGTGAACCAAGAAGAGGAAAGAAAACATGTAGTGTCAAGCTCATACATATAATCGATATACTCAGAAAAAACATGATGATCAAAGTGATAATACATCTGCTGCGTAGGTTTTTGCAATATTTGTCTTTCATTTCATTTCGCCTATCTCTCTGACTATTTGGGTCTATCTCATACATGTCAGGAACCTGTCTAACTGTCCGGATGGATGGGGACACTAAAGAAGGCGTTTTTGAGATCAATTACAGTGAAGAACGCAGCTTGGGAATCAATGGCAGTCAATAGGGAGGAAATGTCTGGAACCACTGGGTACTGGGGTATTATGCATTTGTTTAATTCTCGAAGGTCAATCACCAGTCTATAGACCGGTGGTGCATTCGGGTCAGTTCGTTTAAGGATCGGAATGATAGGAGAATTACATACATTGGAGTCAGTTTCTACAACCACTCCTTGTGCAATTAGTTCGTCAATAATTTTCAGTAAGGCCGCTACAGCCTCAGGTGGTAACTTGTATTGTCGGATTCGGGGCAGTACAACTCCTTGTTTGAGAGTAACACGGTATGGTGTAATGTGCATGCAACCTACATCAGTCGGACCTTGCGCCCATAAATGCTGTGGTACATTCTGTAATCTTGGATCAAAATCTCTCAACACATAATGTCCTTTAAAATCACGTAAAAACAATCTCACTCCTTCCGGAGAACAACAAATCACTGCTCCTAGTTCTTTCAACGTTTTTATACCAAGCAAGTTTTCTGGACATGATTTCGTAAGTAACAAGTCTGTAGTGCGGGACAATGGACCAACTTCTAGGGAAACTGGCTTTGACACTTTGTTAACAATAGGCTTTCCTGAAAATCCCAGGGAAATATTTCGTGAGCCTGAGAGGGGTGCCCCTGGAACCTCGTCATGACTGATGGTAGTTCTGCTCGCCCCTGTGTCAATCAAAAACTTTCTGTCTTTCCCTAATATCTGACTATGTACATAGGGACCCTCTTGATCTACAGGAACCTCGATAAGGGGCAAGCCAACCTCCCTCTCTAGGCTGTTTCATGAATACTGTTGATAATCCGGGTAATCTGACTGAGCATACTGGTACATTTGCTGTGTAACTTGTTGTGTGGCAGCTATGGGCTGGGGTACGGCTACTGTCTGTTGGGCGTTCTGAGGAGGTTGCGTGTTCTGCGGAATATGTTCCTGTCTAGGAGGACGCGGTCTTTCTTTCGTCTTGCCTGTAGCTATATTGTGTTTCAGGACGGCACATTCATTTATATAGTGACCTGGCTGTTTACAATAGTTGCACGTCCCTTTTACAGGTGGCGCGCCTTTTCTCTGACCATCAGCAGCCGGAACAGTTTGGGCAACTAATACTTTCATTTTCGTGTCTTTCATGCGTCTCTTTTCGTGTTCCTGCTCCTCTCTAATTCGGTTCTGATGGTACTGTAACATTTGTAACATTTGGGAAGGGGTATTAGCTTGCCAGGTACTCTCAACCTTTAGTACTCTATTTTTAACCTGCGGTAAAGAATTCTCTACTAATTTGGTCACAAACAGATGTGGATACGATTCACTACTTGTCTTTAGGCCGCTATTTATAATGAAACATTTTTCGAATCTAGAATAGAAATCACTAGTGTCTTCATCTTGTTCCTGTTTGCAGGCTGAAATAGCATCCCAATCTTCCTTTTTAGTTGTCAATAACCTCGGCAGAACCTGTATTAATAATTCTGGTAATTCTTTAGCTTTATCCCCGAGGCCAGTACCAGGGACTCGTGTATTATCCTCGTTTTCTAATTCTGCCCAATTAATCTTTTTCTCTCCCACCTCCCATTCTTTTTCTTTACGTTTTTCGTAAATGCCTGCAGGTAACAGGACTTTTAACATTTTAAGTGTATCAGCATATGTATACTCTCCCATGCGGAGCATGTCCTTTAATTCACGGTGGAACCCTGCTGGATCTTTATCGTGACAGGGTAGCAATTTCTTCATTTCCAATAATTCCATTTTCGTCAAGGGTGTGTATACAAATACTCGTTGAAACGTACCCGCGTCAGTTCTGACGGGATGAACCTCACGTAAAGGATTCTGTCTGTCTATGTAAAAGGTCTTCCTTTCTTGGTGTGGAACAGGAACGAAATGTGGAGTCAGGAAAGTCCTGTATTTGTGTCGCTGTTCTAGAATGACATTAATTAATTCAGTACCTAGGCCTCTCCATCTTGCTAGGAGTAAATCGTCCAATAGATTATATAGGGGACCTGGATCAGAATGCTGACTCTCGTATAATGTAATGAGATGTTGAATCATGTACATACCAGCTAATCGCTGTTCTTCCGGAGGAAGACTCAAAAATGTTTGCGCTACTATGTCATCTTTATATACGCTAGTATTGCCAGCCCATTGTACTGCTGACCGGGCTAGTTCCTGTTCATGCATGGTACTAAGTTCGCTACTCCCTACTCGTCTTTTTAATGCTTGGTCAGTGACTTGAAATATATGTTCAAGGGAATACTGTTCTGGTATGGGAGAAAGAAAACATTTCTTACATTCTGGGCGTATAGGTCTATCAAAGGGTCTTGCCCTACCTACGTAATTTATTTTATCCGGGTTCTCAATTGCTACATCATCGTCTTCTGAGACTTCGTCATCCTCTTTCTCGGCTTCTCTCTCCGCCCTTTCCCTCTCGTGTATCTCAAGGATTTCTTTACGAATCTTTCTGTACATGGCTTCCATACAACTCTGTTTATCATGTTTACCATCAGCTATGTTGTCACTCCATTTTGTCAGGATTTTCATCTCGTCTTTATCTTTACCTGGCTGGTCTTGTTCCCTTATCAAACAATTAATCAAAAACTGTAAGATCATTTGTTGAAGCTCCACTTTCCTATGTGCCATGGCCTCGTGAATACTTTCTGGTCTCTCCCCCGTTCTAATAAAGTGATATATGTTGTCTAAATGTTCCCTCATGTCTGGTAGAATACTCAAATAGTTTGTAACGCGTCGTACACGTAATGAATATACAAGCATTTGACCTTCACCTGGTACTGGATCATATATGCAATCAGTAAGGTACTGTCTAAGGGTTGCGTATGTAGCTGCTTTTGGCGTGCGCTGTAATGCTAGTTCTCGTAGTGATGTTCGTTTTAACTGAGGCGGGGTGAGGGGGTCTCCTCCCGCTGCTCCTAAACTGAGATCGCCTAGGCCTGAGTCGACCATTACTGGCTGTGCTGTCGCTGGTAGTGTAGCTACTGGTAACGTTGTCACTGGTATGGTAGGTTGATCTTGAACTACAGGTGCTGGGAGAAAAGGATTGGGAGGGGGGTTGGTAACAGGAGGAACAGTGGGGGTAGTCGTGTTAACAGGGTGAGGAGGAGGAGGATTAGTAGGTGGTACACGTACATTTACATACTCTTTAGCAGCGTCATCTAAATAGGAAGAAAGGAAAATGTCCGCTGCGGTCTGTTTATGACGGAGTTTAGTTGGGACCAGTGGTGGCGGCAAATTACTGGGTACTTCCGGGGTCACTTTGGGTAGGCCCTCGGCGAGAAGGGGGTACATGCCTTTCATAAGGGCATTTCTTTGTCTATCTAATTGTTCTGCTCTAACTCGTTCACCTTCTTCTAGTAATTCCTTTTCTTGGGCTTTTTCTGATGATTCTCTATTTCTCTCTGCTTTCCTAATTTCTTTCTCTGTTCTTCTATGCGCTTCTTCACGCCACAATTCTATGGCATCTTTCTGGGATTGTCTGGCTTTCTTTTTCCACAGTGCTTCCTCTACTCTCATGATGCAATCAGCATCCCATGTCCCGGAGACAGGCCATCTATATTTCTCTTCCAGATCTTTAGTGTAGTCAACCCATAAATCTAAGTACAGTATGGCATCTAAGCCATGTTTATGGTACATAAAATGTCCGGGAGTATCCCTAGGCGGGACGGGAACTGCCTCTTCGAGTATCCCTTTCCTGGTTCCTATCTGACGTAATTTTGAAAACAGCGGCATATTTGAACTGACTTGAACAAAAACACATTAAACACGTAAACAAAATTGCAAACAGTCATTCATACCACGACATCAAAACATTGCGAACAGTGATTACCTGATACATAGAATAACACAATTCTAAAAAAACAATACTAGAATACTGGATACTGGATGCACTGCTAGAACAGTACAGCCATACCGGTCCCATAAAGAGACACGTCATACCGTATCCACCTAGATGGACACGTCTGGACCGGGTCTGTGTAGCCAGACCCGTCTTGACCGGGCTCGAATAAATGAACCCGTCTATATGCGTTCCCAACAACGGTACTCACCGGGAAGCAGAACTGAAGGCCTCGGAAACTCGACACTGGACTGGACTGGACTGCTACGGCTTCTGACTGCTACGCATGCGCCTCGGAACAGGTGGGCCTCCGGATACCTCGGACCTTGCTCTCTCGGCTTGGGCTCTGGTCGGGACTCTCCGCATTCCTCACCGCCTCGTCTGGATGCCTGGTCGCAGTCTCCATCTCCTCCGTGGGCCTGAGGGAGTTAGCAGGAAAACCCGCGAATGTGCACAGAAAGGGGTCCGTCACGGCTGTAGAAGGGGTCAGGGGCCTGCGTTACATCGCCGGCGCGTGGGGAAGGGGAGGGGTCCCTATTCGGGCACCAGATTATGTGGTAAATAAAATTACCGGGACTATTTTTCTATACATTAAATGACAACAAGGATAGCTCATAAAAAATGAGAGGCAGAGTCCGTGGTATCTGAGTCATACGGGCTTTAATTAAGATGACTCGAGTCACTGAGAATCGGGTTCCATCACCACTAAGGTTCAGGAAGGGATATCTAACGTTTTATTAACATCACACATTATATATAGTAAAACTGTACAATTACAATGAATACAGTAGGCGTAACAAGTGAAAGGAGAGAGATAAGAACACATGGGCGTAAAAGAAGGCGTGTAAGGAGGCGTACACGGAGATGTGTACCAAATGAGTCACAGAAGTGTCACAAGTGGGTGGATGCATAGGGAAAATCTGCAGGGTCAGCAGAAACCTTTACCATACATGCGCGCGCAACTGAACATGACGTGGTATGGACGCGTAACTGGGGAGAGCTGGGGGGCTTGACTTTAGCACTAGTAGAGGAGTCTGGTGTCTGGGATGTCAGAACGACCTGCACCTATAGCATATCTGATATCTTGTGTTTGGAGGATGTATTGTCTGAAGTGAAAGGTCTCTCGGGCAGAGGCCGTTCATTACTGAATGCTAGTGCGTGCATATGTTTCTTCGTGCAATGCGCGGGCCATGGGTCTACTATGGTAACGGGTGCAGTAAATTACTTGCAAGGAGACAGGAAGGCCGGGCCCTATGCTCTGCAGGCGGGAATATGTTTACCTATTTCACTAGACTGGAATGTGTTTTTGCGGAGGCTGAACAGATAACTGTAGGCAAAATACCGTCTTGGCAGGCAGGCCAGGCCGAGCCGGGCACCGCTCGGCTGGGCAGGAAGTAAGGTAGAGGTCAGGGATGCATACCTAAACTGCAGCTTTCTGAGACAGAAGAGGCTCGGAGCCTCAATTCAGGGCCTGGCTCAACTGGGCCAGGAAAACGTGGAAAACGTGTGCTTTGCAATATTTAAAAGTGCACCATGTAAATGCATTGGAAACGTAGGCCTTAATGCGGAATCGGTACTTTATACATGGAGGGCCCACTAACTGACATGCTAACATTAGACGGAAATGCTGAGGCATTATCATGGCAGACACGGGAAGGGAATTACACAATAGCATGGACATACATGGGACATAGGTACATGGATAGGGTGCGAGTGGGGGGACACACTGACTACCTAAAAATTTCTGTTTCCTCAGGTGCCAAGCTTATGATGACATCCAAGACAGGTGTGATGAACTTAGACTGGGCTGGCTGTGAGATTCCTCCGACTTTGGCCGTTGTTGGTTGGAAGGTCCCAGAGGCCAACAGGTACAGGACAGCCAGCAGTTTTTTCTGCAGAGGGATGTTGATTGTCGGCTGTGTTGGTACCGTTGTTGCAGCGGTACTCCAGTAATAATTTCTAAACCAGCATCACCGTTTCCCTGAAACGTCCAGCCACGCATTCATTCACCAGTGGGGCCCATAACACTGCACACTTTTTCTTTTACCACTTTAACTCTACTTCAGGGATTGTTGAAAACACAGAGGAGTAATGCTGTAACATTGGCAGAGTGTCTAAACCTATTTTAACTATTTATTATTTACACCTGCAGTTTTAAACGATTTGCCATGGATTCTCAACAAATGTAAATTTTATTCAGACACACCACCATAGTGGCAATGGATCTGCTAGTAAGAAAAATAGGAGTAGGAAAATACAAGACCAGATTTAATTCTCCATTTATCTAATTTTTTATTAAAAGCAAACTTTTAGCATGTTTGACATTTAGGCATTTATTAATTCTTTATTCAAAAATCTTAAGAAACTTTATTTCAAAATGATAATTTTCTTTAAAAGCTCGGAAAATAGACATTTATTTCAGTTCAGTGGGAAGTTTAGCAAAGAACAGATAGTCCCAAATTCATTCTCTCCTAGCATCCCTAACTAACGCCCTCATCTTATCCTTCAGTCCTGCAAAGAAAACAAGAAATATTTCAAAGAGTCTTACATCCAGGAATCAATCTGCAATCAGGCAGCACTTCGAGATGAAATCGGAAAGGAGCATAGTTTGAAGCAAAATCAGGGGTTTTATACACTAATTCTCTAACTTAATCCATACTACTATTATAAAGAGAGAACTTGCACCTTTTGGCCAGGTAAACTCGGGAACCACAGCACCAATCACAACACCGAATACAGCATTGGAAAGGGCAGTTGCAGCAGAAGGACATAGGCTATGCAGACGCCCACCATATAAATTTAAAATGTAAAAGAAACGTGCCAGCAAAGTAGTCCCTTGTGGGCGTGTCTGCATTGTGCTGTGGGTGTGTGCTGGGGGGCGTGACAATCGCTGGGGGCATTCCGTTACGAGTGTTGTTTTTTCTTCCCAGGTTCTATACATTCCTGCTCCCTTTAAATAGTAATTCAGTGGAGGTCCCATTCTCTTAGAACCACCCCAAGCACAGTTATGGGCAAAAATACAACTAAAAGGCCCTGCAAAGCATTATGGGATAAGCTTAGCATAACTTTTTAGCATTCATGAAAGGGTTTCAATGTTTTTGAATTTTACTCATCAGGGACATCTTGGGACGACGAGGTGAACTGCAGCTTGATGTATAATATTTTAAATGCTATTGCATTTGCCTCATCAGGGACATCTAGGGACTGCGAGGTGAACTGCAGCGTGATATATAATATTTTAAATGCTATTGCATTTGCATCATCAGGGACATCTAGGGACATGAGGTGAACTGCAGCTTGATGTGTAATATTTTAAATGCTATTGTATTCGTCTCATCAGGGACATCTAGGGACCATGAGGTGAACTGCAGCTTGATGTATAATATTTTAAATGCTATTGCATTTTCCTCTTGGGGACAACTGGGGAGAACGAGGTGAACTGCAGCTCTTTGTAGAATTATTTGGATACTATTATATTCACTTCCCACTGCTAATCTCGTCCCATAATGGTTTGCAGGGGCTTGATCTCAAAATCATCACCTCTCTCACTGCTTGCTGGAAGCTAATTTCACTTTTGTGAAATGACTATATGCATTTTAGCATGTAGAAATACATGTTATTTTACCTTGAATATATGAGGTTTCTGTTTCAATAATTGGAAATCTGACTAAATTCCGGCCATCCCTACTTTAAATACCCCTGCACCCCATAACCATAACCCACCCTTACTCTATAAAATACCCCAACACCCTTAAACACTAACCCATCTTAACCCTATAAATATACCCTGTGCCCCAAAACCGAAACCTATCCCTAAACCCTAAAAATACCCCTGTACCCCAAAACCAAAACCTATCCCTGAACCCTATAAATACCCCTGTACCTCAAAACCCAAACTTACCCCTGAACCCTAAAAATACCCCTGTACCCCAAAACGCAAACCTACCCCTGAACCCTAAAATACCCCTGTACCCCAAAACCCAAACCTAGCCCATAACCCTTAAAATACCCCTGTACCCCAAAACCCAAACCTACCCCTGAGCCCTAAAAATACCCCTGTACCCCAAAACCCAAACCTAGCCCAGAACCCTAAAATACCCCTGTATCCCAAAACCCAAACCTAGCCCTGAACCCTAAAAATACACCTGTGCCCTAAAACCCAAACCTAGCCCTGAACCCTTAAAATACCCCTGTACCTCAAAACCCAAACCTACCCCTGAACCCTAAAAATACCCCTATACCCCAAAACCCAAACCTAGCCCTGAACCCTAAAAATACCCCTGTACCCCATAACCCAAAACTATATCGGAACCATTAAAATACCCAAACACCCCAAAACATATACCTCAGTACCCCAAAACATATACCCCTATACCCATACTTGCCTTATCCAAACATTTTTTAAAAACATGCTTTTACCATTCATGCATTTACAACGAATTTCGTTGTAAATGTATGCGTGGTAAAAGCATATAAAATGTAATGCCATTCGTTATAAAGGCATTGCGGAGTCATGGTACTTTCGTAATGAAAGTATGCAGAGTGATGGTATGCGGAAAGAAATTTGCGGAATAATGGGTGTTTACCCTCCCCCGTAAGTACATTGGTGGCACGGCGGCCCACATCTCCAGCAACATACTCATATTTTTTACCACCGATTGGAAAAATGCACAGGTCTCTCTCATTGATGCCCAGCACCGACATACAGTTTTAGACACACCTCCCACCACAAGTTCTAGAATTGCGATCTTTAGAGATGGGGAGCTACGTTCGAATCTCGGCATCAGCTCAACATCCTGTGATTCCAGGCAAATCGCTTTGTCTCCCCGTGCCTACCACAAATGAATGTGTTCTTCTGTAATGTAAATTGTGCTCATGCCATGTTGTCGAGTTCGCGCTATATAATATTGCAAGGGAAATAAAGTAGGGAAACTCAAGTTCACACACTACTGAACGCGCACTCTTAAGTGCATCAGCAGTGCACTGTGAATCGGAGCGGCTCACAGGCCTGTCACAGATAATAAATGCTATCAAAATGAAATCCTACGAAACAATATACTACTGGCCGGCAGCAATTCATACCCGGACAACGTCGGGACGGGCTGCTAGTCTATTTAAAAAGTATCTAGCATCACCAACTCGGGTTCTGATTGAACACATTTGGGGTGGGTGAGCATATCCCCACCATTACAACATCGCTTTCACTGTGAATCAGCATTTTACTAAAGGACTCATTGTTTAAAACAGTCTTTGGCCTAGGCGCATCCTGATTGGTAACTCTCATATAGTTTCCCACGTTCGGCAAAGTTAAATGTTCGTATTTTGGCAAGCATCCTGACTTCCAGGGTACTGCGGTCTTGAACTTCCCATCCGAGCACAGGCAGCTCACTCTCATTTGTAGGCTTTGGGCGCGCATGCGCAGTCCAGCACTCACTCGTAGTTAACCAGAGCAGCCATGTTTTCACTAGGCCTCAGAGGCCTCTTTTGGAACTATCGTAGAAACAAACACAAATTCATGTTAAATATAGAACTAAAGCCCTTCTGTTTACCTCTCACCCTACTAAGGTTTCCCCATTAGTTATTACCTTGCAATGTGTTTTATACTTATACTAGCAGCCCGTCCCGACGTTGTCCGGGTATGAATTGCTGCCGGCCAGTAGTATATTGTTTCGTAGGATTTCATTGCTGAGAGAGGTGATGATTTTGAGATCAAGCCCCTGCAAACCATTATGGGACGAGATTAGCAGTGGGAAGTGAATATTATAGTATCCAAATAATTCTACAAAGAGCTGCAGTTCACCTCGTTCTCCACAGTTGTCCCCAAGAGGCAAATGCAATAGCATTTAAAATATCATACATCAAGCTGCAGTTCACCTCATGGTCCCTAGATGTCCCTGATGAGACAAATGCAATAGCATTTAAAATATTACACATCAAGCTGCAGTTCACCTCATGTCCCTAGAAGTCCCTGATGATGCAAATGCAATAGCATTTAAAATATTATACATCAAGCTGCAGTTCACCTCGTCGGCCCAAGATGTCCCTGATGAGTAAAATTCAAAAACATTGAAACCCTTTCATGAATGCTAAAAATTATGCTAAGCTTATCCCATAATGCTTTGCAGGGCCTTTTAGTTGTATTTTTGTCCATAACTGTGCTTGGGGTGGTTCTAAGAGAATGGGACCTCCACTGAATTACTATTTAAAGGGAGCAGGAATGTATAGAACCTGGAAAGAAAAAACAACACTTGTGACGGAATGCCCCCAGCGATTGTCACGCCCCCAGCACACACCCACAGCACAACACAGACATGCCCATAAGGGACTACTTTGCTGGCACAGTTCTTTTACATTTTAAATGTATATGGTGGGCGTCTGCATAGCCTATGTCCTTCTGCTGCAACTGCCTTTCCAACGCTGTATTGGGTGTTGTGATTGGTGCTGTGGTTCCCGAGTTTACCTGGCCAAAAGGTGTAAGTTCTCTCTTTATAATAGTAGTATAGATAGCCAACGACTTTCTAGCACAAAAAAGTGTACAATAAGCACAATCATGCTGCATTCGTTTATATTTAAGCTGTACATTAGTTCACATCACAATAACAATCCAAATGAGTTCATTATATTGCTTCACGCAGGCAAAATTAGTATTCCCACGTGTATATATGTGTTCATCCTATACTATCGTTGAATATTTCACCACATCACACCATCATTAAATGTTAACGTTATGGGACATTGATTTCACGAGGGGTACACAAAATTTTGCTTTGCCACCTCGCTCCATCACCGTCAGCCTGTGGGAAATGTGGAGGATGGTTTTCCTTTTGAACTTCTAGTAGGCAAGGACTTCCTCCGGCTTTAAGTCTGTGAGGCTGGTGCATTTTCTGAAGGTTCGCTGTCTTTGCCTGCGCTGCCTCTTTGGTAGTCCGGAGGGAGGCGTGGGTGGTGGGGGGGTTTCCTGGGGGTGGTGGCAGTGGGTGTTGTGGCCCTCTTGGGACTCCCAGCTGCAGGATCAGTAGCTCCATGGCATCTGTTGTTCTTCAGGTGTGGCTGTGGGCTGGGCTCCCTTTTGCGGTGCAGGTTGTCGTCCGACTTAACACCAGGTAAGAGCAGGTGTTAAATCCCTGCTGCTAACGTGCCTTATCGCATGTTTTGTGATCTTATCATCGATCGGGCTGGTCGTTGTGAATGTTGCGAAGTGGAGTTGTCGCCGCTTTTTGCATGGGAACGCCTACTCTGCATCTCATTAGCGTTAGTTGTCGGGGTCACCTTTGTCGATGTTTTTTACGGCTGCTATAGCAGAATAACTGGTGATATCGGCTGTTATCAGCAGCTTGTGAATGGTGCCCTTAACTCGCGATAAATCCTTGAGAAGATACCCCTACATTTTAAAGCATTACCAATTCTCACTGCTTTTATTACATTAATTTACAGAACAGGTCTTGGGTGTTTTAAGACATTTAATTTAAAAGTAACATTTTTGTTTTGCAAGCACTCCAGACGTGTTTTATGGACGTCTACCATATCCCATCCATTTTGCTTCTTTTCCCTCCCGCCCCTGTCTGTGTTAATCTCCCTCTTCCCGCCATAATTTCTGATTTTTCTTCCCCTCAATCCGCCCCTCCCATTTCTTCACCCCAACCCAGCCCATGTCCCTTATGTTTGTGAACTTCCATCAAGTCATGGGTTTCAGCAGTGGGCAATGATTTCTTCCTTGTAGTCCTGTTACTGTTTAGAAAGCGCGAAGAAGTGAGTGTGTGATCCTGGCCTGGGATGGTGGCATTGATGCCCCGATCCCCTTGCAGCAGCACCTCGACCAAGCCCCCAACTCTGGCTTCTGTACTCGGCCTGTGGGTTCCTGCTTATCTGACCCAATCAGACCGAGTATGGGACCGATACTACTCCCCCTTCCCTGCAAGGGCTCCTCAGCTGAGCATGGCTGGGATTTGTATTGCATTGTAATTCTTTTTGCATGGCGCTTAATACACCCAACGAGGCGTTGGTGCGCTTATTTTGTAAATGAAGTAAACACCACTGCCCCCATTACAATTGGTATTTCCTGATTCCACCGGAGATATTGTAATCATTCCCGAGCCCCCTCCCACCCAAAGTATTATTAAACACTACTAGCAGCCCGTCCCGACGTTGTCCAGGTATAAATTGCTGCCAGCCAGTAGTATATTGTGTCATAGGATTTCATTTTGATAGCATTTCTTATCTGTGACAGGCCTGTGAAACGCTCCGATTCACAGTGCACTGCTGATGCACTTAAGAGTGCGCGTTCAGTAGTGTGTGAACTCGAGTTTCCCTACTTTATTTTTCCTTGCAATATTATATAGTGCGAACTCGACAACATGGCATGAGCACAATTTACATTACAGAAGAACACATTGATTTGTGGTAGGCACGGGGAGACAAAGCGATTTGCCTGGAATCACAGGATGTTGAGCTGATGCCGAGATTCTAACGTAGCTCCCCATCTCTAAAGTTCACAATTCTAGAACTTGTGGTGGGAGGTGTGTCTAAAAGTGTATATCGGTGCTGGGCATCAATGAGAGAGTCCTGTGCATTTTTCCGATTGGTGGTGAAAAAATATGAGTATGTTGCTGGAGATGTGGGCCGCCGTGCCACCAATGTACTTATGGGGGAGGGTAAACACCCCTTATTCCGCAAATTTCTTTCCGCATACCATCCCTCTGCATACTTTCATTACGAAAGTACCATGACTCCGCAATGCCATTATAACGCATGGCATTACATTTTATATGCTTTTACCACGCATACATTTACAACGAAATTCGCTGTAAATGCATGAATGGAAAAAGCATGTTTTTTAAATAATGTTTGGATAAGGCAAGTATGGGTATAGGGGTATATGTTTTGGGGTACTGAGGTATATGTTTTGGGGTTTTTGGGTATTTTAATGGTTCATATATAGTTTTGGGTTATGAGGTACAGGGGTATTTTTAGGGTTCAGGGCTAGGTTTGGGTTTTGGGGTATAGGGGTATTTTTAGGGTTCAGGGGTAGGTTTGGGTTTTGGGGTACAGGGGTATTAAAAGGGTTCAGGGCTAGTTTTGGGTTTTGGGGTACAGGGATATTTTTAGGGTTCAGGGCTACGTTTGGGTTTCTGGATACAGGGGTATTTTAGGGTTCTGGGCTAGGTTTGGGTTTTGGGGTACAGGGGTATTTTTAGGGTTCAGGGGTAGGTTTGGGTTTTGGGGTACAGGGGTATTTTAGGGTTATGGGCTAGGTTTGGGTTTTGGGGTACAGGGGTATTTTAGTGTTCAGGGGTAGGTTTGGGTTTTGGGGTACAGGGGTATTTTTAGAGTTCAGGGGTATGTTTGGGTTTTGAGGTACAGGGGTATTTATAGGGTTCAGGGCTAGGTTTTGGTTTTGGGGTACAGGGGTATTTTTAGGGTTTAGGGATAGGTTTGGGTTTTGTGGTACAGGGTATATTTATAGGGTTAAGATGGGTTAGTGTTTAGGGTGTTGGGGTATTTTATAGAGTAAGGGTGGGTTATGATTATGGGGTGCAGGGGTATTTAAAGTAGGGGTGGGCGGAATTGGCGCGAATTTGTTACAATAAATCCGCAATATTTCGTTCTGTCAGATTTCCAATCAAGGTAAAATAACAAGTATTTCTACATGCTAAAATGCATATAGTCATTTCACAAAAGTGAAATTTGCTTCCAGCAAGCAGAGAGAGAGGTGATGATTTTGAGATCAAGCCCCTGCAATCCATTATGGGACGAGATTAGCAGTGGGAAGTGAATATTATAGTATCCAAATAATTCTACAAAGAGCTGCAGTTCACCTCGTTCTACCCAGTTGTCCCCAAGAGGCAAATGCAATAGCATTTAAAATATTATACATCAAGCTGCAGTTCACCTCATGGTCCCTAGATGTCCCTGATGAGGCAAATGCAATAGCATTTAAAATATTACACATCAAGCTGCAGTTCACCTCATGTCCCTAGATGTCCCTGATGATGCAAATGCAATAGCATTTAAAATATTATATATCAAGCTGCAGCTCACCTCGCCGTCCCTAGATGTCCCTGATGAGGCAAATGAAATAGCATTCAAAATATTATACATCAAGCTGCAGTTCACCTCGTCGTCCCAAGATGTCCCTGATGAGTAAAATTCAAAAACATTGAAACCCTTTCATGAATGCTAAAAATTATGCTAAGCTTATCCCATAATGCTTTGCAGGGCCGTTTGGTTGTATTTTTGCCCATAACTGTGCTTGGGGTGGTTCTAAGAGAATGGGACCACCACTGAATTACTATTTAAAGGGAGCAGGAATGTATAGAACTTTGGAAGAAAAAACAACACTCGTAACGGAATGCCCCCAGCGATTGTCACGCCCCCAGCACACACCCACAGCACAATCCAAACACGACCACAAGGGACTACTTTGCTGGCACGGTTCTTTTACATTTTAAATGTATATGGTGGGCGTCTGCATAGCCTATGTCCTTCTGCTGCAACTGCCCTTTCCAACGCTGTATTGGGTGTTGTGATTGGTGCTGTGGTTCCCGAGTTTACCTGGCCAAAAGGTGCAAGTTCCCTCTTTATAATAGTAGTATAGAAGATAGTATGGATTTTCTCAGGGGTGGGTGAACCCCCCGAAACCCTCTTAGTTGGTTCAGGCTTGCTCGCTCGCTACACTGCATTACCGTGTCACAAAATGTTGCATTTCGAAAAAGTGTGTCACCAGCATGAAAAGTTTGGAAAGCTGTGCTCTATGGAGTAGCAGCACGCCAATGGCTAGTGATTGGTTCCTTCATGTGCCTTTCGAAATTACCTTGATTTGGTTGGTGATTAGGTTACATTTGTCCCTCCTTTTGCTGTTTTGTTCAAGCCGTGGAGACTGGCCCTTTTTCATGGATCATCTCACGATCGGCCTTATACGTTAATTTTCGCGCACTACTTTTACGATTGCCTCAGCTTCTGGTTTAGAATTGTTAGGGCACATTTACAAGAAAGTGACTCCGTGCATTCGGCAAGCCATTTGGCTGCGCTGCACTGAGTCACTTTCAAAGCCCAGTGATGCAACATATTTACAAGAATATGTTGCATCTCTGTGCTTCCACTTGCGCTGGCGCACGCACTGCTGCCATGCACTGGCGCAGGCTCCCTTTCGCCATGGTGCAAGGATGCCTGCGTCATGGGGAGATTGTTTTTGTGCAGGAAGGGGCCGCCGGTTCATCACGTTTTGTGACGCACCAGTGGCGTAAAAAATGCACCTTGTTGCGCCATATTTACAAAGTGACGCATCTAGGTAGATGCCTCACTTTGTAAACCCCTGCGCCACATTATACCTGCGCCAGGTATAATGTATGCAAGGGGGGCGTATTGACGCAAGAAAGGGTCGTAGAAGTGACGCAGTGAAATCCATGAGATTACACTGCGTCACTTCTAGGACGCCGTTGCGTCAAAATCTTGCGCCTGCCTCACAGCAGGCGTAAGACTGACGCAGGCCCTTTCACATGGGGCTTGCCCTATGTGAAAGGACGCATTGCTGGAGTTGCGTCTTTTTTGTGATACACTCCAGCAATGCGTCTCTTTTGCGCTTACAGATACGCCAGAAATACTGACATATCTGTAACTCCTTGCGCAATGATGGGTCATAATGTAAATATGATGCATCATTGGTGTCCCAAGAAGGGCGCAAAGAAAAGTGATGCATCGCTGTTTTCATGCAGTGATGCGTCACTTTTCATAAATAAGGCCCCTGGTACCACACGTACGCGCGCACCTCCTTGGAGTGCTTGCGGGGAACCTGGCCGGGAGGCAGGCAGAGGGCTGCAGGGTCGCCAGGCAGTTGGCGCCGCACGGAGGCGCAGGGCAGTTGGCCACACGGCAGGGGCGCTCCGGGTCACAGGCGCGGGTGTGCGACAGGAGCGCTCCCACAGCGGCAACAGAGGCAGGCATGGTGGGTAAGAGGCAGGGCAGCCTAGAGCTGAGCCACCTCGTCACCAGTGTCGTATTTAGGCCTGGGCCTGGGGGAGCCAAGATAGAGACACAAGGAGGCATTGGTTAGATTAGTGGCCAGCTCCAAACTGAGCCATGCCCAGAGCTCCTGGCTATTTATTCTTCACATGACGTCATGCTGGCATACGCGGGACTGACTTATTAACTTACACTTGAGGTGGAGGATGGTCCAACGAGACCACCCCCCAGCACTGTGAGGGACATAGCAGATTCCACTGTCCTCACAACATTACAGGTTTCAGCAGTGAACAATGATTTCTTCCTTGTAGTCCCGTTACTGTTTAGAAAGCGTGAAGAAGTGGGTCTGTGATCATTGCCAGGGATAATGGGATTGGTGCCCGCCCCCCCTTTTGTGCTCGGCCCGCGGGCTTCTGCTCATCTAACCCAATCAGACCGAGTATGGGACCAATACTACTCACCCTCCCTGCAAGGGCTCTTCAGCTGAGCCTGGCTGGGATTTGTATTGCATTGTAATTCTTTTTTTATAGCGCTTAATGATGTTCCTGTTTTGTAAATGAATTTGACATTACCACCCCCATTACAATCGGTATTTCCTGATTCGGCTGTAGATATTGTAATTATTCCCGAGCCCCCCTTTCCCCTCCCAAAGAATTATTAAGCACTATGGGCTAGATGTAGGTAGGAAAGATTTACCGATTTTAAATTACCGAATTTTACCGATTCGGTAATTTAAAATCGGTAAATCTATGGGTCCGACATGTAGGTATACCAGTGCTGGAATACCGAATCGGATGAATTCGGTAATTACCGATTCGGTAAATACCGAATC
This sequence comes from Lissotriton vulgaris, assembly GCF_964263255.1. Lineage (NCBI taxonomy): Eukaryota > Metazoa > Chordata > Amphibia > Caudata > Salamandridae > Lissotriton > Lissotriton vulgaris. The sequence continues at coordinate 2,298,341 of NW_028250362.1, read as the reverse complement.
GGTAATGCCCATTCATTCCTATGGGCTTTTCACACAAGGGTGCAGGGGGTGTCACTTTGACACCCTCTGGCACCCCCAAAACAGGCACGGGTGCCATGTGTCAAGCATACCTGCCCTAAGGGCAGGTCTGCCTGTCACATTGCATAGGTGTGCATGCACACATGTGCATGCACACCGGAATCGGTATTTTACCATCAAATTGGATTTGATGGTAAAATACCGATTCGTTAAGGCTCCTGGGACTCTGAAGAGTCCCAGCTACATATGGGTGGCTCCGAATCGGTAAATTTACTGATTACTTATTTTACCAAATCGGTAAAATTACCAAATCGGTAATTTTACCGATTCGGTAAAATAATGCCCCCTACATACCATTCGCCTATTTACCGATCGGTAACGGCCGAAAATACAGATTTTTGGCCGTTACCGACCGACCTACATCGGGCCCGAAGACACCTAAAATTACAAACCAATGGCTTTGCCGCTGTTTCTTTTTTAGAGTGAGAGAGAGTGTGTATGTGTGAGTGTGTGAAAGAGAGAGTGTGTGTGAGAGAGATTGTGTGTGTGAGAGAGAAAATGTGTGTGTTTGTGTGTGAGAGAGTGAATGCGTGTGAGAGAGAGTGAGAGTGAGTGAGGAGGGAAAAATGTAACCCGTCCACTTAGCAGCAGCTGCAGTGTCATCAGCTGTTACTAGAGGGCAGTCTGCCTGACAACAACCAGCTGTTTTGGGGAAACATGCATACCCAGAAGCCACTGCAAAGCCACAAACACTTCCATTTCATTGTCATGGGCAAAAGAGTTTTTATAACATTGAGAATTAGGATCTACTCTATATGCGCATGTGTTAGCATTATATTTGTGTAGCTTTTAGTTATATTTTTTAAGTTACTGTAATTATCTTAAGTATTTTTTGTAATCCCTTGATGGAGAAAATGCTAAATCAACAGTCTTGTTAGATAGTTGTTGAGAAGTAATTGCACTTTGTGTGCTGGAGGATGCTGTACTGCTTAAAAGAAGTTTTTTTTATTTTCCAGTAACTGCCTGATAGTAGTGAAATAGGAGACATTGATTCTGGTGTGCTGTAAGACTATCTACTCAGTCTATAAATCGAGGGGTTTTGTCCTACGGGTCCTGGCTGGACAATTTAACATTAAAGAAGAAAAAGTGCCAGGGCTCGATTTTTGAACCACCAAACTTATTTATTTAGCTGGTGTAAACCTTCATTGCTTAGTTTCTAGAAGGTATGCAATCGTCATTATTTCAACATTTCAAAATTATTTACACATTTCAGAAATATACAGAGAGAGAAAAAAATCCCTTCTACTGGGGATACAATGTAAACAACATTTCATACATTTCAAGTATTACAGTATGTTTAAACAAAAAATAAATCAAAAAAAGTTCAGAAACAGTTACACATTCATTGTTTCGTGGAAACGAAATTAAATCATGTACACCAAAAAAGGTTGTGGTATGCTAGAAACCTGAAAAATAAGGATATTACTGTAATTGGTGTGCAAATCACCGTAGTAATGAATTTGCCGAAAATGTCGTTTTTTTTCTCTTGTAAAATCACTGTTATCTTTGCTGTTTATTCCTTTATAATTCAGAGTTTATTTCCTTTAAAATCGCTTTAGAACGTGAGAAGTGGAAGAAATGAGTCTTTGAGTAAACTTTGAAAAGAAATAGCGGCAATTGCGAAGAAATAGCTTCAGCCCTTTACTAATATGGCCGCCAAGAGCGTCACGCATGCGCGATGACGTGCGCAATGACGCGTGTATCCCAGGATGCAACTCCGCGTCAATAACAATGACAGAGCGAGGAGATAGAAACTCGAAGGACGCCTCGTGAAGGAAACTCGAAGGACGCCTCGTGAAGGAAACGAACTGCGAGGTTCTCGAGGTGAGTCTCTTTGAAAGTAAACACCCAGGGAAATACACTCCAGTATGGGAAATTGAGAAAATGTACAGTAAATATTCTCGCGTTCGTGATGCCTGGAAACACACCGCTCAATAGATGCGGTCGAAAAGGCAACAAATCGAGAGTTAGTAAAGTCAATGAGAAAACTTACATTTGTTCACGTTTCTCGCGTTTTCAGGGAACAGGTCTTTCACACAATTAAAGTGATTCTCATCTCACGTTTCCAAATAAGCAGGTCTCTCACACCATGAGGATGTAGGTTCTTTTTGAAGTTGAAAAGGATAGAAAAAAAAAAAAATGACCAATCCAGGAGAAAAAGAAGTGAACGCTGTTTCCTTCTGAGATCTGGATCCCCAATCGTCGCCAGCAATTGTGTAGTAAATCCAATACACAGAATGTAGGTTCCAAGAAGATTTATTCCAGAGGAACAGCTTAACAACCACAGGTAGGGAGATAGGTCTTAACAGCCTCAACTCCACAGCAATACAGTACAAGTCAAGGCAAAACATTCTGTAAAACATAGGATGGTTCCAAATGACATATGGTAATTCCAAATGACATCAGGTCATGGAATACCACAGACCCCTTTAGGTCTGCTGTCGTCACCGTTGTTGCCTGAGCCTTCCAGGAATGCCCCTGAGTCTTCAGGTTTCATCATCGCTGTCTCTATCCGATACGTCCAGTGCTGCAAAGTAACGCAGAAAGCTGTTGATAGTCTTACATTAAAGAAGAAAAAGTGCCAGGGCTCGATTTTTGAACCACCAAACTTATTTATTTAGCTGGTGTAAACCTTCATTGCTTAGTTTCTAGAAGGTATGCAATCGTCATTATTTCAACATTTCAAAATTATTTACACATTTCAGAAATATACAGAGAGAGAAAAAAATCCCTTCTACTGGGGATACAATGTAAACAACATTTCATACATTTCAAGTATTACAGTATGTTTAAACAAAAAATAAATCAAAAAAAGTTCAGAAACAGTTACACATTCATTGTTTCGTGGAAACGAAATTAAATCATGTACACCAAAAAAGGTTGTGGTATGCTAGTTTTGCGATTATATTGCCCTATACTATTTTGCGTCTTTTTTCAACAGCCAAATAGCCGACGCGTTTCCAAACCCTTCTTATGGTCAATGGGGTTCTTCCTCAGGGCTGGGCTGTGTACCTATGGTGTAAAAATTGGGGACATTTAATATCTCCTTTTCCTAAAATTCAAAATTAGCTTCAGATGCAGGTTCAAAAGGAACTATTTTCGGTTCATGGATGCGTTCTACGTGCAGGTGAAGGGCACCGCCATGGGGTGTCCTTATGCCCCAGAAATGGCGGTGCTCTTCATGGCCCTGTATGAGGAGCGCTTCATCTTCCACAACAATCCATTTCACCAAAACATTACCAAATGGTATCGTTTCATTGACGACATCTGGTGTCAATGGAAAGAGTCTGAAGATATGCTCACCCAATTCCATCAGTGGCTCAACACCAGACACCCAGATATAAAATTCACAATGACATCCAGCAGAACATCATTGACTTTCTTGGATGTGGTGGTTTTTCCCTATGAAAATGAGTTGACAACTACTCTACACCGCAAAGACACAGACAAGAATACTATTTTACACTACGCCAGTTACCACCCCAATAGTTTGAAAGCTAACCTACCGTATGGGCAGATGTTGAGAATCCGACGAAATTGCTCAAGGAAGGAAGATTTTGTGATCCATTCACAAATACTGAGTGACCAATTACAACACAGGGGTTATCCCCGCAAGTTACTGAAACATTCAACTACCCGGGCCTGGCACACACCACGAGAGGAACTATTGAAAACCCAAAAGGAAACCAAACCCTTAGAAAGGCCGGTATGTGTCACCACTTTTGGGCCATACACCAATAAGTTCAAATCCATCATTCTAAAAAATTGGCACTTGATCAAAAATTCAGAAGTCCCGATGGAACAGCCATTGTTTGCTCTAAAGAAGAATAGAAGCATTGGACAACGCATAGTAAGAGCCGATCTAGGAGTAAGTCAAGTCAAAGCAGACTTACGCACATTGTGGAAACTCCCACCAGTTACTGGCCACCACAAGTGTGGTTCATGTGCCACTTGCCCCAACACAATAGAAGGTGATGAATTTACGTTTAAATCAATCAAATGGATGCACAAAGGATTCTCGAATTGCAAAACAGCGAACGTAATATATGCAATCATGTGCCCTTGCCCTAAGCTGTACATAGGCAAAACCACCCAAAAAGCCAACCAGAGAATAACCCAACATAAATCCAGAATTAAAAACAAAGTTCTGTCTGCACCAATGGTGCAACATTTTGTGGATCAGAAACACAATGAAAACGATTTTAAGTGGACTGTATTACAAGCGATGAAAGTTCCTCCCAGAGGAGGGAACATCGATGCCATGCTACTCAAACGGGAAGCGTATTTAATTTTAAAATTTAATTGTGTGATGGATGGCCTGAATGAAATGTCGGAACTACAAAGATCGTATCAATGAGTCCCCTGTGAACCCCACTGTTGCAGAGAAATACACTATTCAAGAGACTATAACTAATGCGCTTTGGCACTTTATCCCCAAAATCCCACAGCATCACGTTATATAACACGGAAGATGCCTATAGACAGTAGGACTACAAATCCCACAACACCCAGCAGCATACATAAACAGGAAATAGCGTTCTACCGGGTTAACAAAATTCATTAGACACTCCACACATCGAGCGAGAACAGCGCGACTGCACAGAATCCCGAGCGCAGCTAGACACCCTCTGACTAAGGTAGGACGCTTAGCGCACTAAGAGTTTAAGAACTGGCTGATATTACCGCTGAGCAAATTTTAGACACCGCTTTTAACTTTTTCACAGAACCAGTACTAAAATACAACCGCCAATCGATTTGGAAAAGAGAAAGGCCAGGGCAGTCTGCCGCACTCCTCCCAAGTAAGCAAAATGCACGTTTAAATCTTAGTAGAACACAAAGACATGCCAGACCGGGATTGATTGTTAATTTTTAAACCTTGCAGAATGAATTGACCGGGGAACGCGCAATAAACTACTTTAAAGAGCAGTCTGAGTCAGTGAACCACCCAACCAACAAAATCCACGTAAGTGCCCGCACATTTTTTACTGAGAACCACGTTTGCAACTGGAAGTGCAAGACACACATATCTATTATAATCGCCAATCCTTACCTCTGTTTAGGTGTTGGTGTAAAATCCAAGCTCACTCGATGCCCAATCCTTGATAAAAGAGATACCGTGAAATAAGGTAAAAACCTCACAAGCTTCGCCTGCATCTGAAGCTAATTTTGAATTTTAGGAAAAGGAGATATTAAATGTCCCCAATTTTTACACCATAGGTACACAGCCCAGCCCCGAGGAAGAACCCCATTGACCATAAGAAGGGTTTGGAAACGCGTCGGCTATTTGGCTGTTGAAAAAAGGCGCAAAATAGTATAGGGCAATATAATCGCAAAACTAGCATACCACAACCTTTTTTGGTGTACATGATTTAATTTCGTTTCCACGAAACAATGAATGTGTAACTGTTTCTGAACTTTTTTTGATTTATTTTTTGTTTAAACATACTGTAATACTTGAAATGTATGAAATGTTGTTTACATTGTATCCCCAGTAGAAGGGATTTTTTTCTCTCTCTGTATATTTCTGAAATGTGTAAATAATTTTGAAATGTTGAAATAATGACGATTGCATACCTTCTAGAAACTAAGCAATGAAGGTTTACACCAGCTAAATAAATAAGTTTGGTGGTTCAAAAATCGAGCCCTGGCACTTTTTCTTCTTTAATGTAAGACTATCTACAGCTTTCTGCGTTACTTTGCAGCACTGGACGTATCGGATAGAGACAGCGATGATGAAACCTGAAGACTCAGGGGCATTCCTGGAAGGCTCAGGCAACAACGGTGACGACAGCAGACCTAAAGGGGTCTGTGGTATTCCATGACCTGATGTCATTTGGAATTACCATATGTCATTTGGAACCATCCTATGTTTTACAGAATGTTTTGCCTTGACTTGTACTGTATTGCTGTGGAGTTGAGGCTGTTAAGACCTATCTCCCTACCTGTGGTTGTTAAGCTGTTCCTCTGGAATAAATCTTCTTGGAACCTACATTCTGTGTATTGGATTTACTACACAATTGCTGGCGACGATTGGGGATCCAGATCTCAGAAGGAAACAGCGTTCACTTCTTTTTCTCCTGGATTGGTCATTTTTTTTTTTTTCTATCCTTTTCAACTTCAAAAAGAACCTACATCCTCATGGTGTGAGAGACCTGCTTATTTGGAAACGTGAGATGAGAATCACTTTAATTGTGTGAAAGACCTGTTCCCTGAAAACGCGAGAAACGTGAACAAATGTAAGTTTTCTCATTGACTTTACTAACTCTCGATTTGTTGCCTTTTCGACCGCATCTATTGAGCGGTGTGTTTCCAGGCATCACGAACGCGAGAATATTTACTGTACATTTTCTCAATTTCCCATACTGGAGTGTATTTCCCTGGGTGTTTACTTTCAAAGAGACTCACCTCGAGAACCTCGCAGTTCGTTTCCTTCACGAGGCGTCCTTCGAGTTTCCTTCACGAGGCGTCCTTCGAGTTTCTATCTCCTCGCTCTGTCATTGTTATTGACGCGGAGTTGCATCCTGGGATACACGCGTCATTGCGCACGTCATCGCGCATGCGTGACGCTCTTGGCGGCCATATTAGTAAAGGGCTGAAGCTATTTCTTCGCAATTGCCGCTATTTCTTTTCAAAGTTTACTCAAAGACTCATTTCTTCCACTTCTCACGTTCTAAAGCGATTTTAAAGGAAATAAACTCTGAATTATAAAGGAATAAACAGCAAAGATAACAGTGATTTTACAAGAGAAAAAAAACGACATTTTCGGCAAATTCATTACTACGGTGATTTGCACACCAATTACAGTAATATCCTTATTTTTCAGGTTTCATTATAATTTAATTGCTTACATTGTTTATTTTCAGCTGTATTTACAAATGTCTAATATTTCTGCTCCTCCTCATTTTCTTCAAGTCGCAGGTGATCCTTCCATAGAATGGGATCTTTGGTACCCCATGTTCATTGCATATGTAGAAGTATTAGAAAAAGATGGCTGTTCTGCTAAAAGAAAACTCGCTCTCTTGAGACATTGTCTAGGGGGTGCTGGAATTAAAGAATTTGACAATTTACCACCCTTAGATGATGCTGGTGATATGGATGTGTTTGATAAAGCTGCCAAACAAATGAAGATTCGATTTGGTAGAAGAATAAACACCGTAATGGAAAGGTTCAAATTCTATTCTCGTGAGCAGAAACCTGATGAAACAATTGAGGATTACGTGGCAGCATTACGTTCACTTGCTTGCACCTGTGCCTTTGAAACTATATCTTACGAACAAGTCCTTAGAGATCAAATAATGATGAAGACTAAAAGCAAAAAGATCCAAGAGAGACTTTGGTTAGAGACTGAAACCACATTATCTGCAGTGGTGAACATAGCTAAAGGCATAGAACATTCAGAAATATTTGTGTCTGAAATAAGAGGGAGAAATCAGAAAACAAATGTTCCTGATGTTGAAGTAGCCATTGTCAAAAATCAGCCGATTTCAGGTTTTTCCGGTAACAAAACTAATTTTAAAAAAGAATATGTAAAAAATACCTATGACAATAGAAATTTTGTCAAAAAGAACACTATTCTCTGCTACAGATGTGGAAGTTCCACCCATGTGGGTAATTACAAAGGTTGTCCTGCCTGGGATAAAATTTGCATAAAGTGTAAGAAAAAAGGGCATTTTGGTAATGTATGCAGATCAGGTCAGAGAATTAACTACATATCTCCTGAAGAAGAGGAGGTTCTTAACAGTTTGAACTGTATACTTTCTGTTGATGAATGTGTTCAGCAAAAATTTCCTTCTTGTACTATTCTTATGGATGGTAAACCTGTTGAAATTTTTGCTGATTCTTGTGCTTGGTACACCATTATCGGCAAGAATATTTTTGAACAATTGTGGAATCGTAGAGAATTATTAAGTCCAGACATTTACCCTGGTGGTTACACGGGACAAAGAATCGCCTTAGAGGGTTTTTTTTGGGCTAAGCTATACTTTAAGAATTGGGATATGGTAGGAAAAGTTTATGTATCCACTAAAGGTGTATCCATTCTTGGTTGGCCTCATCAACGTTGTCTAGGAATCAAATTAGATCCCAATGCTAATCCTCCAGTCTATGTTGATGAACCTCGTTTTCAGAAGTCTATCACTGATTCCATGGTGAACTTAACAGCAGATGTATCCAACAGTAGTTTCACTAAATTAGTACTTGAAAAATTTCCTGAGATTTTTAGTGATGAACTAGGAAAATATGCAGACTTCAAACACAAAATCATCTTGAATGATAACGCTTTGCCTGTTAGACACAGAGTGAGAAATGTTCCTTTGGCCTACAGACCCAAATTGAAAGAAATTTTGGATGACTTAGTCAAAAGGAACATAATTGAGCCTATCGAATCCTCCCCTTGGGTTTCGCCCATTGTAATTTCTCTTAAAAGCACAGGCGAACTGCGCTTATGTGCGGATCTTCGCAGCCTTAACAAAGAGATATGGATAGACAAACACCCTTTACCGAACATACATGAACTTATTTCTGCGCTTTCTGGCGCTACTGTGTTTTCTTCCATTGATTTAGCCAGTGCCTACCATCAGGTGGAGTTACATGAGGACTCCAGGAAGTTGACTGCATTTGTCACTCCAGAAGGGATGTTCCAATACCTGCGCATGCCTTTTGGTTTGGCAAGTGCAGCTTCTGTTTTTCAGCGTCTAATGAAAGAGTTATTAATGGAATGCAAGGGTGCCATAGCCTTCCAAGACGACATTTTGATTTTTGGGCAAGATTGCATTGAACATGATAAGAACTTGTTTTCTGTTTTGGAGAAAATTAAATCTAAGGGACTCACATTAAAGTTTACTAAATGTAAATTTAGACAGGATAAGGTAGAGTACCTTGGTCATGAAATTTCGAGCAATGGTATCAAACCAAAAGTAAATCATGTTCAGAGTATTGTGAATGCATCTGCACCTCAGTCTAAAGAACAACTTCTTTCCTTTTTAGGTCTCATCGAATTCTATGGCAAGTTTGTAAAAAACTACTCAGACATAGTACATCCTTTAAGGATTTTACTGAAAAAGAATGCAAAATTTGAATGGAAAAAAGAACAACAGGATTCTTTTGAAATTCTGTAACACAAAATTGTTGAGGCCCCATTTTTGAAACCGTATTCCGTAGGTAAGGAATGTATTGTCTATGTTGACGCTAGCAATGTAGGTCTAGGCGCTGTATTAATGCAAAAAGACAAATCTGGTGAGTTTGTAGTGTCATATGCCTCTAGAGCTCTACGTGATGCTGAGAAAAATTACTCAACCATTGAGAGGGAACTACTTGCTTGTACTTGGGCATCCCAGCACTTTAGGCAATTCTTGTGGGGAACTAAATTCTCTCTAAGAACTGATCACAAACCATTGATCACCATGTTATCTGCTGGTGGTGGTAGAGTACTTACCGCCCGCTTAGCAAGGTTAGCGGCCAAGCTACAAGAATATCGTTGTGAGGTCGTATATGTTCCAGGACGTCTGAACGTCCATGCAGACTGTATGTCACGTTTTCCTGCAACTGTAACTGTTGGTAAAAATGTTGATTGCGATGTTGCATTTTCACTTGCTGATGTCAATGTAATCTTGAATCAAGAAGGTTCCTTCTGTTTCTCTGAGAAAGACTGGTTAGAAGCTATGATGAATGACCATGTCTTGAATCAGGTTAAGGAATTCTTGATTAAAGGTTGGCCTGAAGAGAGGAAACTCTCCGGTGAGTTGTCATCCTTCTACAAAGTTAAGGATGATTTGATGTTGTCACAAGACATTATTGTTAGATCTGATAAAATTATTCCTCCCTTGAAACTAAGAGAGACTATTTGCAAATTGGCACACGAGGGACACATGGGAATGTCCACTACTAAAAGGAGGATTAGAGAACATTACTGGTGGCCTGGTGTCGATGCTATGGTGGATAATTGGGTCAGGAATTGCTCTCCTTGCTCTCTGAGCGACAAGTCTGTAAAGAGCGTGTCTGTTGACACAACTCCCATTGAATATGCCAATGGTCCTTGGCGTAGATTAGCCATTGATATTATTGGACCTTTTAGCTACCAGTCTGGAAAAGAGTTGTTTGCATTAGTTCTTATCGATTACTTCTCTACATGGCCTGAATTGAAGATTGTTGAGAGAACTTCTTCAGAGTATGTCATTGAATTTCTTGATGAAATTTTTGCTAGAGAAGGTCTACCTGAAGAACTTGTTTCGGACAATGGTCCACAGTTCATTAGTAAGGAATTTGAAGATTTCCTCAGCAATTGTGGTGTTAAACACAAAAGAACTTCAAATTACTTTCCACAGGCAAATGGCCAAGTTGAAAGGTTCAACAGAGTCATTAAGGAATCTTGCCAGTTGGCTGTGAAAAGTGGTTTGAAGTGGAGAAGAGCGCTTCAAGCGACCTTGTTGACCTATCGCTTATCTCCCAATACGGTGACTGGTTTGTCTCCTTTTGAACTATTACGTGGTAGAAAACCAGGTTCTAGGCTTTTACCTTGGTGGCTAAGAAGTAACTCTTCTTACGAAGTAGATTTTAAAGAATTGAAGGATAAAATTGGTAAGTACCAGGAAAGAATGATTCAACATTCTGAAAAAAGAAAATACAATTCTTGTAGTATTAAAATTGGTGACCTTGTTCGAGTAAAGTCAGGTGGACTTCTACACAGGAGAGCATGTAAATGGTCTGATCCTGTCAAGGTCATTGAGATTTTTAGCAAAGCTGTCAGGGTGGAAGGAGGTAAAATATGGAACTTGAGGAGAATTTCTTTATGCAAGACTAGTACTACACATGTTCCTCCCACTCAAAAATCTATTGTTACCAAGAAGTTCTACTTAGACCATAACTCAAATGGCTTTCCTGGCACACATGAGGTATATGACAATTTAGAGAATAAATTTGTAAATAGTTCTGATCTGGAGACTCATTCTGACACTTTACCTAGTTCTTCTGTTGAAATTGATAATTCTTCTCCGAATACTGACTGTGAGGAGACTTCTTTAAGACGTAGTGAGCGTGTCAAATGTGTTCCTTCAAAGTTCAAGGATTATGTCAGATCCTAATTATTAACCAATATTTCTTATATGTTTCTTTTATTGTTTTTTTTTGTGTTTTTGTTCTTTTTGTTTATTTTTTTTTTTAAAAGGGGGGAGGTGTGTGGTATTCCATGACCTGATGTCATTTGGAATTACCATATGTCATTTGGAACCATCCTATGTTTTACAGAATGTTTTGCCTTGACTTGTACTGTATTGCTGTGGAGTTGAGGCTGTTAAGACCTATCTCCCTACCTGTGGTTGTTAAGCTGTTCCTCTGGAATAAATCTTCTTGGAACCTACATTCTGTGTATTGGATTTACTACAGGGTCCTCCTGCTCTCACCTGGGGGTGTGAATCTGGAGGAGCCACTAATCAGTCTTTTGTCTATTCTTTTCCTCCAATCCAGGAACCAGTTGGGGACAGGAGAGAGGAGAAGGCAGAAGAAGACAGGTGGAGTAAATGTAATAATGTACTGTATGTATTTCACTAACGTGACCTTTTCTCTTCACAGGTAAAAGGTCAATGGGATAGCTTGAGCTCTTGTTGCCAAGTTTGTTACCAACGACGGACGAATAAATAGGGGGTTGTCGAAGGTGACGATTGATGTATCTGAACCAGAAATGACGTCCTGACAAGGAGGAAAAAAAAATGATTGCTGACAACAATCTCGCTTCTCGGCCTTTTGGCTCAGATCAAGTGCAGTTCACTTGATTGTCTCGAGAGGGAGAACGGTCAGCTGGCATGTAATCGTTGCCCTTTGTGTGGCAATTAATCTCTCGAGCACGATGACGGAAAGATGACGGTAACATCACACGTTTTTAGTAGCTGGACTGCTGGGCGGTTCACTGTGAAGTGGGCAGACTGGCTGGATGGTGATTTTTTACGTAGGTCAGCAGGCTTGGCTGGACTGCTGTGCAGGTCAGCCATGACTCACGGCCAGGCTGACGACCTCGGTGGGACGGCGAGCCTGAATGTCATGGCTGGAAGGCTAAGTCGACGCCCCTGTCTGGCAAAACCCTCAGTGAAAGGCTGACAGGCTAATGGCTGACTGGGGATTGGTTCCCCGCAGTTCAGCTGGGCTGGTTGGCTGCTGGAGGGAGGGAGGGTGGAGCTGGACAGACCGGCTCAGGCTGAAAAGATAAACCATACTTAGTACCCCCTGGGCTAGTACGCCGAGTGAGTTGGCCGGGACAGAAAGCTAGGCTGGCTGGTGTGGCAGGCTGGCTTGACCGGCTGACTGAAGGCTTGACGGGTAGATCCACATAAAAAAATGTATGTGAGGTTACTGTTTTATTAACAGGGATGAGATGCCAACTACGCCCACCCTTAAAAATTAGCAAAACGTATGAAATAATGAAACTATGAAAAGGAAAAATGTACCTATTTGTGATATGTGTTTTTGTTTTAATTAAGTGCGATAGGTGGATTGACTTTTTACAAGCATGCATTGAAGTGCTTGAAGAGGGCGAATGTTCATATGCTCGACAGTTGGCACTACTTAAGTTATCATTGGGTGCAGTAGGACTGAAGGAAGTTAAAAGTTTACTGGGGATACACAATGCTGAAGATATGAATGTGTATCAGAAAGCTTTGAGTCACTTACAACCATTATCTGGCTAATGCTAAATTGTGCCCAGTGATCAATAAGGTGTGTAACAGATGCCAAAAGAAGGGCCATTTTGGTTGTGTGTGTGAGGATCAATCAAGAGGCGGCATAAATTGTGTCTTGCAAGATGAGGAGTTGGTTTTGGATGATGGAGTAGTATTGTGTGTTCAGTGTGACGAGGGTTGCACTAAGGGTAATGTAATGTAAGAGACATTTCTATAGCGCTGCTTTCACTCCAAGGAGTATCTTGGCGCTCACCCAACCCAGATGGAGGAGTTGGAGGGAAAAGGATGACTTACACTCTACACCACAAATTACACCAAAGCCCTACATGCCGCATCGGGCAAAGAGAAGATCCAGGTTTTTAATGCCTTCCTGAAAGAAGTTTCTTGGGATAGTAAACGTAAAAGGGGCGGGAGCTTATTCCAGGCCTTGGTGCCTAATACAAAAAGGGATTTACCACCTTTTGTGGCCAGCTTAAATCGGGGAGGTGTAAGTAGATTCTGACTGGCAGACCTCAGACAGCGCGTCGGGTGATATCTTTTAAAACCATTGCATAGGTATTTTGGGCCTTGCTGGTGAAATGCCCTAAAGGTAATTATAAGAATTTTAAAAAGAATTCTTTTACCTATTGGCAGCCAGTGGAGGATGTTAAGTGCTGCTGAGGCTGAAGACCTACGGGGCCAACGTAATACAAGGCGGGCCGCCGCATTTTGGACCATTTGTATCCTGTGGAGAACGGTTTTGTTAACTCCAGCATATAAGCTGTTACAATAATCCAGCCTAGAACTTATTAAGGCCACTGCAACTGTTTTCCTCGCCGATAACGGAAGTAGGTCAAAAAACTTCCTCAGAGCTTTTATGATCTGGAAGCACGTCCCAGCTACTGCCACAGCCTGAGGTTTGAAAGATAGTTGGTCATCAAATTTGATGCCCAAATTGCGGGCAAAGGTAACTGTAAGAGTTTGCCAAGTGTACGTTGACCATGGATGTCATGGAGAAATGTTAAAAAAGGAAATCCCGAGTGCACCATGTCTTGAAGCATTTGTGATAAGGTAAAATTGCGTGGTTTTACTGGATGTAAGCGGGTATGGTTAAGAATCGGTGTTAGTGCAAAGGAATGAACAAGAAGAATGACTCGTTGCCTGTGGTTCACAGGCTCTTAACCGAGCTGAAGTAAATTTCTCTGTGATTGAAATTGAATTATTGGCATGTACCTGGACAATGGAGCACTTGAGGAATTATTTGTGGAAGGAGGAGTCTTTTGCTCAGGAGACTGACCACAACCCTCTAGAGCAGCGATACTCAAAGTATGGCCCTCTTGACCTTTAAATGCGGCCTCCTTGGTGAACAGCAGCACCAGATGCTGTTTAGTTGCTGAGCACTAATTTTCAGATTTTTTTTTTAAATAAATGGTCAAGCATGTATTAACCTGCAAATAAATGCGTGACAGTTTATTTAACATGTCTTTGAACCTTCTTAAACAATCCCTGACTCACCCAGACCCCCTAGTGCGACCCTGCTGGCATCAGTGCGGCCCTCGGTCACACCACAAACCGTACTTCGTGGCCTCTGGGCAAATGTTGGTGAGTACTCATGCTCTAGAGCATTAGTTAGCCTCAGGTGGGGGGGGAGATCTATGTCACCATTATTGGACAGATTAGCTTCTAACCACTGTGTTGTTGAATTTGTTCCTGGTGAATTGAATGGTCAAGCAGACGGGTTATCCAGATTATCATTGAATGATTGTCAAGGTGATGAGGACATGGATGATGAATGTGAGGATGTTGTCAAAGCATTTTGGGGCAGATTTACAAGCCCCTTGCGCCACATTTACGCCGCTGTTGCGTCACTTCTGTGATGCAGCGGCGGCTTAAACCATGAGCCATTTTGCGCCTTATTTACAACGTGAAGCAACTAGGGAGATGCGTCACGCTGTACACCCCTGCGCCATATGAAACCTGTGCAGGATGGGCGTTCCCTCGCAGGTAAGCATCGTAAAAATGACGCAGTGAAATCTACAAGATTTCACTGAGTCGCTTTTACGGCCATGCTGTGCCAAAACCCTGCGCCTGCTTGAAGCAGGCCTAAGGAGTGATGCAGCATGTTAGGCATAGGGTACCCTGGAGCCTTGCTGGAGCAGCGTTGCACTTGCGACGCGACTCCAGCAATGCGCCGCCTTTCCGTCGTGGATGCAACACGCATCTGCTCATCCATGTGCCATGGTGCGCTACAATGTAAATGCGGCTCATCAGTGGTGGCGCATGGGTCGTTTGGCGTGTCGCACCTTTTCGGGCGCATCCCTGCTGATTTGCAGAGATGCGCCAGAAGTTGTTAATCTGCCTCTTTGTTTAAAGTTTTATATAGTGCAAACTTGACCTGAAGGTATTAAAACCTGTTACATGAGCACCAGTTGCATTACAGACGGACACATTCAATTTTTTTGGCAGGAGGATATTGCGTCATTTGCCCAGAATCACTGGATGTTGAGCGTCCCTGCCAAGACTCGAACCCGATTCCCCAGCTTTGAGTTCGACCGCTCTAGCCATTAGGCCACACCCTCTCCCTGCGTGGTTATGGGATATGTGTGCCTATGGCAAGCGTGGTTCTGCTTGTGGGAAAACAGGATGAATGGTTGTAAAGGCTGTTTCCATTGCTTTGTAGGTGGAATGTGAGGGAAAGAGTAGGGAGGGTCATGATGGGGAGCACAATGTCTTCCTGGGTGTCCTTGATAAGGAGTTACTCAATGTTCTAGAATAATCATCTGGACTAAGGAACAAGGAGGAGGTTGGCAAGATGAGAGAGATGTTGGTATAAGAGTACGTAGATTACAAGTTTGGTACAAAATTGTGTTTTAAATTAGGAAATCTTTGTTTGTTTAGTTTTTAATTATACTCTTTATAGATGGAATGTGGAATGCATGGTGTGTGACGTTGGGGGTAATGGTGGCGCCCTGGCAATCGGTTGGTTACTGGAGAATATGCTAGAAGTTTCTGATGCTCTTTCCTCTTATTTGAACTAAAGCTTTTGAATTGATTTACTGGCTTGGATCTTCATTACAATATTTGTCCAAGAATCCTGGAGAACAAAAAAAAACACTTACGGTCTTCATGGTGTAAGATTCCCTGGAGTCAGTGTGTGACACACAAGGCGCCATTTTGGGTCGCGTGTGCACATGGTGACTGGGACTCTTCTGAGTGTCCACTGGCCCAGAGATATGTAGAAGTGAACTAATGCAGAGCAGCATTAAGGCCAAGATATGCGTTATTTTGTTAACAAAGACCAAACACAAAACCTTTTTGGGGATTTACGACCCAACACATTTTGGTATTTGCGTTGGTTTGTAAGGAAATGTAGCCCAAACCTTTAGCAACAAGTGGGGTGTTACATGGGTAGTATACGGGAATTCTGACCATTAGTAGAAAGTGCTTTGCAACAAAAAATAACTCCGCTGCGAAGCAGGCGTTAAAAGGAGAAATGATTTCATTTCTCTTTTCTTGCTGACTTTGCATGTGTTTTGTACTGTTCAGCACACATACAAAGAAGGAGGAGTTGTAAAACGTGTCAAGTCATAATATTTTGTATTTCAGTACAAAACCTATGCTAGACTCTCCCTCACACACACACTTGTATTATGGCTCAAAGGTGTGTGTGTGTGGCACTCAGCAGCAAAATTATGTGTCGACGCTAGGGAGAGGGGAGGAGAGTGCCATATCTCTGTAGATATGGTGCTTTCATGGTCTCTCGTTGTCACACAACGCAGCGGAGCAACTTTGGGTGTTGGGCTGTGTGATACCTTAAATGGCCTTAAGGTTGTGGCGCTGTAATATGGAAGAGAGCAAAGCTTATATAAATATGGGCCCCATCGTCTTTTTGAGGTGCAAGAAAAACACTGTACAAAAGAAAGCATACAGTTCTGAGGCAGCTAGCAGTGGACTTCAAGGGACCGAGCGTAAAATGTCATGTTTGAGGCAGTCATCTGGGCTCATGTCATGAGTAGACTTTGAAACAGTCTTTACCCGTACTACTACTATTAGTGATAATCCTACTTCACGACTAAAGGCCCAAATCTTGCATTTAACCTCACAAGCACTGGAAGAAGGCTATGTTTGCAAAAAGGAATATGACTACCTGAATAAGACCACACAAAAAATCCCCAATATTTATGTTTTGCCAAAAGTCCATAAAGATACACGCCACCCTCCCGGGCGACCAATTATTGCAGCATGTGGGTCCTTTTTAGAACCATTAGCTAAATACATAGATGTTTTTGGAGAACCATTTGTACCATAGACAAAAGCTTACATTAGGGACTCCATGGACTTTATTGTTAAAAATGAAAATTCAGTATTCGAAAGTGACCAGCAGTTGCTGGTCACTTTTGATATTGAAAGCTTGTATACGAACATACCACAAGAAGAGGCTTTGTTAGTATTAGGCATGGTGTTAGATGGGAGGCCCAGGCTGCATGCAGTACCTACGGATTTCATTTCCGCTTTGGCCAAGATTTGCCTCAAAAACAACATTTTTGCCTTTAGGGATGAGCTGTTCATACAAGTAAAAAGTGTAGCAATGGGTTGTTGTTTCGCCCCGGAGATTGCGAATTTGGTATTGGACCCATTTGAAAGGAACTTTATTTTTCATGAGACTACTACTTTTAAGACACAGATTGTTTGATGGAGTCGATTTATCGCCGATATCTTCCTGATATGGTCAGGGACTGAAGAACAACTAATGGTTTCTCATAATTGGCTCAATGCCCGCTCAGCGAATTTAAAATTTTCCATTTCTTACAGTAATTCAAAAATCTATTTTGTAGTCCTTTGTGGTATTCATAATGAGGGGAGACTAGAAGTATGGGCCCGATTCACAGAATGAAGTTAAGCATCAATCCTAAACTTACTACTATTTTGGTATTCACTGATTGCACTTACTATTTTTGGCATTCACAGAATGCACTTACTACTTTTGGTATTCACAGAAGTTAGGATTTTGTCTTAAATTTGTCTTAAGACAAACTTAAGACAGACTTAAGACAAACTTAAGACAGACTTAAGTTTGGATTTTGTCTTAAGTCTGTCTTAAGTCTGTCTTAAGTTTGTCTTAAGTATGTCTTAAGTTGGTCTTAAGACTAATTTAAGACAAAATCCTAACTTCTGTGAATACCAAAAGTAGTAAGTTCATTCTGTGAATGCCAAAAGTAGTAAGTGCATTCTGTGAATACGAAAATAGTAGTAAGTTTCGGATTGAGTCCTAAGTTAATTCTGTGAATCGGGCCCCTTGTCTTTACATTAAGCCCACAGACCGTAATACCCTATTACATTTCACCAGTGCACACCATAGGACCCCCAAAGAGAATTTGCCGTATGGGCAGTTTTTGATGATCCTACGTAATTGTACAAATAAAATTGATTATTTTGAAAATGTGGAAAAATTGCAAATTAAGCTATGCAACAGAGTATCCAAGAAAACTGGTTAGAACAGCTCTCAAGAGAGCATGGTTCACGCCACGTGAAACTCTACTTTCCCCAAAGGAAAAACAGGTAACAGATAGGATGACTTGCGTCTTGACCTATAACCCTCAGGCAAATAAAGTCAAACAGATTACCTTGAGGAATTGGAGATTAATACAACAGTTTGATATCCCTAAGCCCCTATTTGCATTCCGCAAAGGTAAAAATATCCGACAATACCTGGTGAAAGCGACACGGTCCTCCCCACCGAAAGGTAATCTGAGAAACATGTTCGGTCTTCCACCAGTAGTAGGACATTATAAATGTAATGGCTGTGCGGTCTGTATACATACAACCAATTCTAAATTTGTGATGCTGAATAGCAAGAGACACACCCAAAAAAGTTTTCCAACTGCAACACTAAAAATGTTGGGGCATATTATCAAGGACAGGCGATACATTATCGCCGCTTTTATCGGCAAGAAACTGCTGATAAAGCGGCGATAATGGCCTTGATAATATGCTCTCTGCCGATGATGCGACATGCACCACCTCGATCAGCCAAAATCTCATCTAGCACCATGCGATTCTGCAGTGCTACAATACTCGCAACTTGCAGCTCTTCTGTAATGTTCCCAAGTGCCAGAGCTGTCTGATTGGTAACAGTTTCCACAACACAGGTCAATTGCCTTATCTTTCCGCTGTTCAATGCAGCACCCACAAAGAAAAACAAACCCAAATTGAAATCAACGTAATGTTGCAGAGTTGTGTCAGTCTGGTCCACTTCATCAGTACTTATTGTCCTCTTATTCCTGCTTCTGGAAATCTCATTGTACAGTCGGAATCCACGATGATACTATGCAGGTGCCAAAAACACAGCGGGCAACAGAAATGACACGTAGCAGACCCCTGACCACCCAACAGGTAGTTGATAATATCCCTTATTGCCACAAACAAAGTAGGTATTATGCGAGGCTGTACAACTGTTGTTATTGGCACCTTCAATGGTTAGAATTACTTCTCCCCACTGGAATTCTCCCAACACTACTAATACATACATCTGCTTTAGCTCTAGTAACAGAAATCACAAATGGTCCATTGTTCTTGATAGTTCTCATATTCGAGACATATGGTGTTGAAATATTGTCAGGTTGATACTCTTACCATTCCCATTTGGTCCCTTTAGCTTGAGGATAACCATCTTAATCTTGGTAGCATACTTTATTGAGGTGAAAGTTAATCCCACTCACCGATGGCTTTCCAGATGCAAACAAAAGTACATACCAAGCTTGACAAGAACCATTGTGCGAGAAGGTGTTCCTCCCTTTTTTGGTGAGCAGGTATCATCCCACACACCCCACAGTTGGTAGTATTTGTGGCATTATGAGTATCGATGCAACATCTGGATGAATGTATTATTTAGGTAGGATCGTCGATGCTTCTGCTCATGGTAGGGAAGCGTAAAGTAGTGGTGTTCAACTGGCACTGGAGTAGTGGCAATCAAAAGAGGTCGAGCAGGAGCAACTTTCTCAACATACTAGGTAATTGCTGCCATAACCACCATAGCACCAACAAACCCTACAGCACAAATGATCTTCTTAGCACTAGTTTTAGAAACAGTTGATCTTTCTGTAGACATGATCAGCTCATTGTTGAAACAATCGCTGGAGCGCTTAGCCCCGGGCAGCCGTTGATTTCTTCACCGAGGGTCAAGACGGGTGTCACTACACTATGCAGGACTGACCCCCCCCCCTTGCCACATCGGCATTCCGTTTTACCAACCGAGGGTGGTAGCTCAACCTGTCTTTTTCGGTAAAGCAGATTCTTTCCTTGGTCTCAGCTGATATCGGGATTCCCCAGCGATCGTGTGGTCCGGGAAGACTTCCGCAGATTCGTCAGGTGAGATAGCTTGACCTTTCTCCGTCTCCAGAATCTCTCGATGGTCGGTCAACACAGCAGGTTCCACCAAGTAGGTAGTACTCTCTTGCAGTGAGTACTATGGACCCAATTCTTTCGATTCGTCACTCGAACTGCAGTCCTTGTCGCAAGGAGCACTTGCTCTAGTCCTTGCCACCTCAGCTCCAAGCTGTTCGACCTGTCAAAGACCTTGACCATCACGTGGTCGCCAGGATGGAGTTTGTGGGCCTCACCGGTAGATCTGTCAGGAAGAGCTTCTCGAACCTGTTGATGAATAGACATCAAGCTGTCACTTAACTGTGCCAAATAATCATTCATCAGAACACATGGAACATCAAGTATTGGGCGTTGCTTAGGAACTCCCCAAATGTTTATCGGTCTCCCCAACACCACCTCATATGGTGTAAGCCCAGATCGGGAATGTGGCACCAATCTTATGGACAACAATGCCAAAGGTAGTGCATCAGGCCATTTCAGAGATGTGGAAGCCAGTATTTTCGCTAACTTCAGTTTCAGAGTAGCGTTGTACCTCTCCACTAATCCTGCTGATTGTGGGTGGAACAGAGAGAAAGGGGTCCCAGTGGAACAGTTGATATATACAAAACAGATTTAGATCGAATTAAGACACAAAAACAAATTTAAGAGAGTCTCATGAACACACTGTTATTTAATCACACTGTGTTAAGCAGAATTCATTAAATATACATTGGGGGCCCGATTCACAGAATGAACTTAAGACTCAATCCTAAACTTACTACTATTTTGGTATTCACAGAATGCACTTACTACTTTTAGCATTCACAGAATAAACTTACTACTTTTGGTATTCACAGAAGTTAGGATTTTGTCTGAAGTCTGTCTTAAATCTGTCTTAAGTCTGTCTTAAGTTTGTCTTAAGACAAACTTAAGACAAAATCCTAACTTCTGTGAATACCAAAAGTAGTAAGTTCATTCTGTGAATGCCAAAAGTAGCAAGTGCATTCTGTGAATACCAATATAGTAGTAATCTCAGGATGCTCCCAAACTCGTGTAAGCAATTTCGTTATCGCTAGAGCTCCAACATTGCCAGCCCATGTACCATTTGAACCATAGGTTGTAAATAGGCTGCAGGTAGTTTGTCTTTGTTGTGCCAGCAACCCTCATCATCCAATATTCCTTCTTTAGCCCATTGCTCAAGTTCTGCTGCAGAAGCAGATCTGAGTACATCTAACACTTCCTGTCTAGCATCATGCCATCGCTCAGCAGGAGACTTCACTACGTACATGGAAGTACTGCTTCGTTGCATTGCAGTCTCATGAGTTACGCAATCAGCAAAAGCATTACCTTGTCCTCTCTTGTAGGTCACTTTCTTGTGTGCGCTACACTTCACAATAGCTATTTTCTTTGGATATCTTAGTGCAGTTAAGAGATTATGCACTTACTCTCCGTGCATTATCTGCATCCCGTGGGACGTAAGAAAGCCTCTTTCCTTCCAAAGCAGGCCAAAATCATGGGCCACTCCAAAAGCATAGCGGCTGTCTGTATAGATGTTCACACGCAAGTCAGTGTTAAGTTCACACGCTCTTGTTAAAGCTATTAGCTCAGCTGCTTGAGCCGACTTCTGAAGTATGCGAGCTGTCTCCACTATTGTCTCAAGTGTCGTAATTGCATATGCAGCTGAAGTCGTGCCTTCTGGTAACTTCAAACAGGACCCATCAACCCACAGTTCCCCATCTACATCTGAAAGGGGCGTATCTTGCAAGTCGATGCAACCCTTTGTCTGCTCCAAGTAAGGAATATACAATCATGAGGCTCCTGTGACTGAGACTGAGTCACAGGATATGGCAACAAAGTGGCTGGGTTTAAAGTCGCACATCTCCTTAGGGTAATATGGGGGCCAACAGTGTCAATTCATAGCCTGTCAGACGAGCAATATTCAAGTTCTGCGTTTTGGTCTGGTTTAGAAGGGCATCTACTGCATGGGGTACTAGCTCCAACAATTTATGTGACAAAACTATCCCTTCACTCTGACGTATGGACACAGCTGTTGCTGCAACTGAATGGAAGCATCCAGGCAACGCATGAGCAACAGGATCAAGAACTGCTGAAAAATATGCACAGGGACTCTGCTTATCACCGTGGGCCCGATTCACAGAATGAACTTAAGACTAGATCCTAAACTTACTACTATTTTGGTATTCACAGAATGCACTTACTATTTTTGGCATTCACAGAATGAACTTACTACTTTTGGTACTCGTCTTTAACTTAACTAATATAGCTGCAGGAAGATTCAAAATCAATTTACACGGTTTCTGTGCAGGTTCCCGCTCTACATCCATTTGTTCTAACTCATTCCATAATGCCCCAAAAGTCACACGATCATCTACTTTACGCACAGTTCTCCACATGTCAGGCGGTAATATCAACCCAAAGAACATGTCTATATCGGGCAAAGTCACAGTACAAGAGCTAATGGCTCCCCCACCTTCCTCATAAAAAGATGCTGGATTTTTCCGCGGATCAGGAAATGCAGGGGCATATTACCAAGGGGGGGCGATAGGCAATTATCGCCGGTTTAGCGGCTGTTTTTGGCCGCTAAGCGGCGATAATTCTATTGCTCTATTAGCAAGCTGTCGCTAACTGATGTTAGCCACAGCTTTTAGGTGATAGCGAGCGGTTTGGGGCCCGCTTTGCATTTCAGCGATATTTATCGCTAATGACATGCAAAGTGGGCGTACCCAACCTGTTAGCGACTGAAAGCAGCCGCTAACGTCGCTAACGCCTATTAGCAAGGCAGGCGTAGCGATGGAAATATTCCCGCTATCGCCAAAAACTAACGCCTGCTCAGACCAGTTCTTAGCCATGTTATCCAATGGGAGGTGAATAACATGGCTAAGAGCATTTAGTTGCTAATGCGTGAATATCGCTGTATTCTCAGCGATATTCACGTATTTCGCCGCTATCGCTGGATATTAAGCACAATGGAGAAAAACGTTGCTAATAGCATGTTTTCTCCGCTAACATATCCAGCGATAGGCAGCGATAAAAAAAAACGCTGCTAAGCCTGTTTAGCGATAAATATTGCTACTTGTTGGTAATATGCCCCACAGTTTTAAGGGCCATAACATCCACTCTATTCCAAGGAGTGTAAACACAATTATAAATAAAATAACCCTTTGCATCAGCAGAGTTCTTATCATCATCTGTTCCCTCGCCTCTTGGAGGAACATACGAAGGTGCGGCTTCCCGCATAGGTGTCGCATGAACTATCATAGTCTTATCTGTTCCGACGATAGAAGTTTGTACCACGCCGGTCTGAGATGTTAGTGCAGCTGCTGCATTTTTCTCCTCTCGCAAACGGACTGCATCATCACGCAGTTTAACCAAACTCCTGATTGTATCAGCCACCTGAGAAAAGACAAAAAGACCATCACGCATTTGCTTACAATCAGTTGCTACATCATCAGGTTCCAATTCATCAGAATGTTTCCTAAACCGCTCAAGAACCTCTGCGGCAAATACCTCTGTAAAATATATTTGCTCCCTTTCCTGCCAGTTTTTTATATCATCTAAAAGCTCAGAGGCAAGGGCGGTACTACGAAGGGCCTTACGAGCAGCAGATCTAAGCTCAGAAAAACGCTCAGTGGACAACATAGAATGAGTTTCCCATGCTTTCTCCTGTTCTTTAGAAGAGTCCTCATCTGACTCACGAGGGGCAGAGGGAAGAATATATGGAGGGGCAGAGGGGAGAATATATGGAGGTGGAGAACAGTGTAATAACAAGAAATCATCTTGAGGTTTATTAAGGATAGGATAAAGGAGTTGCCTAACAGCATATTGGCCAGTTACCTGTAAATGACGCTCCCTATCCTCTTTCTCTTTCATTTCTTTTATGTCCTTATTTTGCTACTCTAATGCTTTTACATAAATGTTCTTTTGCTGTTCTTTTTCAATCAAGGCTTGCTCACGCTTGATTCGTTCACGCACTTCTTTCTCCCACATTCGTGCACAGTAAAACATATCTTGCCTAGTCTTCCTCTTAAACATACATTGTTCTACATACTGAATCTTTCGCAAATCAAATGGCTCATGCATAGCCCAACGCAACTCAGGATCCTTACTAGTATATTTATTCCATAACATGCTGTGCATTATAGAAGAAATACCATATGTAATATGCATATCATTATTGGGCGTCCCATTCGGGGGGGCTGGTTGTGCTTCATCAAGTCTAAAACTGGTACCACTACAAAAGCAACACATCCTACAAAGTGTGCTAGAAACAGGCATGCCAAAAATAGTGCAGAATATGCAGTAGTATAACCAAAGTAGCACTTAAGGTACCTTTAGTACGATGTGCCGTTCAAATCAATTCAAAATTCTCCTCATTACCTGCCTATATATATTGCAATCTATATATACATTGATGGAGCGAGGTACAGATTTTGAGTGTACCCCATTCAGATCAATCAACCCCATAACAAAGTAATATATTAATTTTGATTGCTGTGTATTAATAAAAACATGTATGTATACACTAAAAGAAGGGGGGACTAGGAGCTCAGATTAGAAAAAAGAAAAAGAAAAAGAAATTGAGGTCCAGTGCCCTTGCTCCCAAGACAAATATTAAACACAATATTGGGCAAAGTTCCTCTAAGGAAGTGTTCCTCACTATGGAATACTCCAATAAGTAAGATAGAAAGTAAACATAGGGAGTGAGTTTAAAGAATTGGGTTTTCTCTAATACCAAGCTAATCGGCGGGGTTATAAGCCAATGAGTGAAGTGAAGAAAGTGCTTCTCCTTGGTAACCTAGTGCCCTCAGATAGCCATGTGGTCGCCCTTTGTCATCATTGGGCGTTGCTCCTCGTGTGGGTGGCGCTGCAGTCCCTCACGGGCCCCGCAGGGGGGCTCTTTAGCGGAGTTCTTTTTTTGGAGATGCCGCAGTTGTGCATGGGAGTCTGGGGGTCTAGCTAAAGTGTAAAGTGGAAGTGAAAAAATATATAATAAAAAAACCTACACAGTACCCTCAAACTAGTTTATTCAGGGGTCTGTAAGGTTTGGTTTAAAGGGAAAGTGGACCCTGGAGAACCCTATGTGAAAAATAATAATAGAGGCAAATGTATAACTAGACGCTACTCTCAGGGTAAGTGCTCAAGTGGAAAAACAATAAATATTTAGGTCAACATGTTTCGCGCATCTAGTGGTCCCTAATGGATCCAATGGCGCTTCTTCAGGACCATAAAATACACAAAAAACAATTTACGTTTCTTGTTGCTGGTACCAGGCCTAATGCCCGTGTTCCAGGGGTACCTTCGTCGTCAAGGTCTACAGCGTGTTGTTGCTGACTGGTACCATTCTTAGTAGTACCTTAACCCAGCCTGTGAAAAGAAAGAATTGTGAGGTAAAGAGAAAGAAAGACCAACTCTAACAGATGCATAACTGTTGAACAACACTAATGTCATATTGCGATACGGCTTGGTAATAACTCAACCCTGTATCTGATTGGCGTTGACCACTGTGTATTCAGCTTATAACATGTGATCTGCGCCTTGGTTTTCTTAGATACAATACTAAGTAAATTAAATTAAATAAAATAAGATACACAGGATCTAAAAAGGTGCCTAGGTAAAAGGGCATATGAGAATGGGAGATGCCAGGGTGTGCAAATAGGAGTTGAATGCACTATCTGAGTGACAGCAGGCATGGCCAGTGTGAGATCATGTCGCGGTCCTGCCAGGTGAGCTACGTGTGAGGCTTAAAATCAAGGCTGTAAGTCCTGTTTGAATTGAATGTGTGAGACTGTGAGAATTTATACCAGTCACATGAAGTTAATCGCTGCACCTATGGATACACTTTGCATGGACTTCTCCTGAATAAGATAACATTCATGTAGGCCACAATACTCCTCAATAATGTAAGACAGAAAGAACATACCCCATAGGTATAAGGTCTGGGCCCCATCGACACCGGCTGGCTTACTCAGCGGGGGAGCACTGTGGGTACAAGACAATAGTCCGAGTCAGGTTCCCCGAGTGAGTTTCCCGAGTCGGTATAATTATGGGGCCACTTTAAAAACAACAGGGATTGTAACATTCGGGGTAGCACCCATTACGACACATCGCAATTTTACTAATGGGTCAAATGGTATTGAAGCTGGAGAAACATAACCCCGATGTAAGTGTGGTCTTTAACAAACAAATATACGAGGGTACTTACAATTGTCTCACCCTGCGTCTGTCATTCATATCCTTATTCACACACGCCCCAAACAAAGTACACCAGAGAGGGCTACCCTCTGGAATTTACCCCAGTGTTTGGACATCATCCTTGCGGCACATGTACTTCATGAGCGGAGACATTGACAATGAAACAGATAGATCTAGGGTTGGTGACACCATGGCGCCTAACTAAACATACAAACTGTAACACCGCGAATTGTATTTACATGATCCAATGCCCATGTAAGCTTAAGTACATTGGAATGACCACACGCCAGATCAAAGTACGAATAAGGGAGCATAAAAGCCGCATACGTACAGGAAAGACCAACACCAAGTTGTTATCCCACTTTGCAGAGAAGAAACATCTAGCAACCAGTATGAGATGGATAGTGATCGATTTCAACTCCCTGTGGTCTCCGAAAACCTTGTTTAGGTATGAACAAAGGTGGGTGTACCGGCTGAAATGTGACAAGGAGGGTCTAAATGAAGAAATTCCCTGGGTGGAATTCCTTTGATCCTATGAAGAGTAACTGTCTGATTTACATATTAGAATCTATTATGGGTGGAAATTTATCAAGTGTAGACTCACTGTTTTAGAATAATATTGTCAGGATTCACAAACGTTATCGCGCCTGCCTAGTGTTTAGAACTACATCTCCCAGAATTCCCGGTGCCGCAGTGTGGAATAAAAGAGGGGGCGTGGCAATGAGACATTGCACGTAATTTGTATTTGCTGGAGTTTTCCTGGATGAAGGTTGTGTCGCTGTATCTACAGCGACTTCTGAGGACCTAGCAGAAAGAAAGGTAGAAGTTTCCATCGGCAGTGGGAACGGAGTTCTGCCAGTAGCTGAAAGGTACCGAAGGGCAGACTGTGACTTGAACAGCCACGCTCGTTGTTGGCGTCTCGTTCTTCCGGAGCAGGAAGAAGGGAGGAACCTCTGTTGTGTGTTACAGCGGGCTCGCTGTGATTGTGTTCAATCTGTTCCTTCTCCGCACTGTGTGACACGGTAAGCAAAGCCAGTGTTCTTGTTTTCCGAGGACGAAGGGAGGAAGTAACAACAAACACACCAGAGCGGAGGATAGTGGGGTAGCGCCCTACATTCTGCCGTGTTTGGTAAATTGGAACTTTTGTTCGTTGTACCTTGAGGTGTATTTGGATATCTTATTTGACTGCTTTGCGGATGATAGTAGTAAGAAGCTACATCATACCGTGTACAGAGTGTGGCAACACGTATTGATTTCTATTTGGGGACAACAGTCCGTTTTTCTTTGGAGCACGTTGTTGTGGGGGAACCACTTATCATTTCTAAGGAACTACTTCTTAAAGAGTTGAATATATAGTTTGGAAATACTTACGATTTCACACTTCAAACAAACCAGGAGAGTATGTGTGATTCTTGGTGTGGTCTTCGTTATACTTAATCCCGTGACTGTTTTCCATAACAATAACATGTGTCTTTATTTCGTATAGGGGCTATTTATTCGTGATAGTACGAGGTGCTAATAAAAGAGTGGAGCATAGTTTTTCTATAATACAGGTGACTATAGGAAAGGGGGAGGGTAGCGAGAATGAAATGAGAGTAGGATTATTGCCTGTGTAGTAACCGTGTGTATTTTCTCATTTCAGCCATCCCTTCCCAGCTGTCCCCTTCCTTCCCCTCCTGGTTATTGTTTTGTTATCTTATTATCCCTCGCTTGATCACTCGAACACCCTGTGCTCAAAAAGGGGTGTTGGTGCGGTCAGGAGGTGGACCCCATATTGCTACAATCGGATCCTGCGGAGTCCAGCCCAGACAGAATTACGTGCCCACGAATCATACTCCGCCGGGTTTGATTGTGGTAGATATGGCCACCTTAGAGGATGTACTGCATGCGTTAGTGTTGGTGCAACAGGAATTGGTAGCATCTAAGGCTGAGGCAAGTGCATTAAAGGATAGGGTGGAACAATTGTCAAAAAACCCTTTTTCTTCTGGTCCAGCTCAAGTCCAGGTTACTGTTCCCCCTCCTATTCCTTTAGCGAACCCCGAGCGTTATGCAGGCGACCCTCGCAAAATACAGGTGTTCCTCACCCAAGTGTTGCTTCATTACTCTTGCAAACCTGCTGCGTTTCCAAATAACCATTCCAGAGTGGCGTTTGCCATTTCGTATTTAGTGGGGGAGGCCGCTAATTGGGCCGTTCCTCTGGTCAAGAATGACGATGCAATACTCTCTGATTGGTCAGCGTTTAGAACGGCATTCGAGAAGGTGTTTGACCGAAGGGCCAATACTTTTAGTGCTGACAAAGAGTTGATGGAGTTAAAACAGGGAAGAGGCGAATTAATCACTTATTTAACCTCCTTTAATCGCCTGGTGGCAGAATCTGAGTGGCCTGAAGGAAAACGGATGTCTCTTTTTTATCAAGGGCTTAGAGATGAGATTAAGGAT
Organism: Lissotriton vulgaris; assembly: GCF_964263255.1. NCBI lineage: Eukaryota > Metazoa > Chordata > Amphibia > Caudata > Salamandridae > Lissotriton > Lissotriton vulgaris. The sequence goes on along the minus strand of NW_028250362.1, from coordinate 2,269,605 downwards.
GTGATCGCTCAGATAGATCCCCAGCCCACCACTTGTATTGAAATGATAAATTTGGCTCTGAGACTGGACAGTAGACTGTCAGAAAGAGGTGGGGATAGGAAAAGATGGGAAAAAGGGAGTTACCGTTATGACCGGTTTCCACGCAAAACAGGGAGCGTAGTAGAACCAGGACCAGAACCCATGGAAATCGGAGCTTTGCGAGCACCCCTGTCAAGAGAAGAAAGAGAGAGTAGGAGGGTCCAGGGTTTGTGTATGCATTGTGGCAGGAAAGGACACTATGTCCGGGAGTGTCCAGTAAAAAACAAAGGAGCTAACAGTTGGGATAAAAACAAGAAGGCTGCTGCTTCCTCAACAGTAAAGGCATCGGAGGGTAGGGATTTTCAGCAAAAGGGGGAGGACGAAACCCTGCAGTGGAAGCTCACATCCTTGTCTACTAATGTGATAACTGAGACTGAATCCCATTTGGTACTGAATATGCTGGTCGAAAGTGATAACAGAACCCATAAGGTTTTAGTGATGTTAGACTCCGGAGCCACGGGCAACTTTATAGACAACGGGCTGGTCTCTCGATTGGAGTTATCCAGGGTTCCCAGGGATAGCTCAGAGGAAGTGTTGGCGGTCGACGAGCCACCGATTAAATCTGGTCTCATCACAGAAAAGACTGCGGAAATGTTGGTATCCCTAGAGGTGGATGAAGGGAGGCACTCTGAAATGTTGGAATTGAACATAATAGACCCCCCACAGTATGAAATAATTCTGGGTATGCCCTGGTTGACATACCATAATCCCATGATAGACTGGAAATCCAGAACCATTCATTTCTTGCCGGATTTTTGTCAAGAGCATTTAGTACCTAGTGAAGTCTCTCATGTAGCAGTGTTGGCCAGTCCGTTTCTTGTAGCTACTGCTGCAGAAAAGGACGTGAAACTCCCGGTGGAATACACAGCCTATCAGGATGTTTTCAGTGAAAGTCAAGAAGAGTCTTTGCCACCACATCGGGAGTACGATTGTCGCATAGACCTGGTAGACGGGGCTACTATACCGACCTGTCGGGTCTATGCGCTATCAGTCCCGGAAACCAATCACTTGAAAGAGTACTTGGAACATTATGTGCGTTTGGGATTTAATAGACCTTCTAGATCACCTGCAGCCTCCCCACTGTTTTTATAGCGAAAGCAAACAGTGATCTTAGGGCATGTGTGGACTACCGCGTCCTGAATAAAAACACAGTACGCAACCGATACCCTCTCCCCCTCATTACCGTATTGATCGACCAAGTGAGGGAAGCAAGAATTTATACCCGATTGGATTTGCGGGGTGCTTATCACTTGGTCAGGGTTCGTGAGGGGGATGAGTGGAAAACGGCTTTCAAGACGCGGTATGGTTTGTACGAATATCTAGTTATGCCGTTCGGTCTATGTAATGCCCCCGCGGCATTCCAATTCTTCATCAACGATGTGCTAAAAGAGTATATTGATTTGTTTGTGGTGGTCTACATAGACGACATCTTGGTGTACTCCATGGAAACAACTAGTCATTCTGAACATGTGTGCAGGGTATTGGAAAAGTTAAGAGAACACAGTCTATATGTCAAATTAAGCAAATGCGAGTTTGGTGTGTACAATGTGGAGTTCTTAGGGGTGATGCTTAGTCCTAGAGGGCTGCAGATGTCAGAGCGTAAAGTACAAGCAGTCCAGGATTGGCCTGTTCCTAAGAATGTAAGGGAAGTCCAGAGTTTTCTGGGCTTCGCCAACTATTACCGCAGATTCATTGTACAGTTTTCGCAGATGGCTGTTCCCATTACCAGATTGTTAAGAAAAGGGGTCAACTTTTCATGGACAAGTGAAGCAGGGGAGGCATTTGAGAAATTGAAGACAGCATTTATCACTGCTCCGGTGCTAGCCCATCCGGATTTGGAACATCCATTCGTGGTGGAGGCGGATGCCTCTGACGAAGCCATCGGAGCAGTGTTGTCTCAGAGAGACAAACAAACGGGACAGTTGCACCCGGTGGCGTATCTATCCAAGAAGTTGAGTTCGGCTGAACTCAACTACACAATAGCTGAAAAAGAACTTCTGTCTATTAAAAGAGAGTTTCAGGAGTGGAGACAGTATTTGTGGGGGGCCCGTCATGTCATCACGGTGTACACCGATCATAGGAACCTAAAATACATGTCTTCCGCGAGACATCTGACGCAGAGACAGATGCGTTGGATGCTCTTTTTCGCGGAATACAATTTTGTAGTGACTTTCCGGCCGGGGTCTGAAAACCGCAAAGCTGATGCTTTATCTAGACAGACCTTACCAGTGGTGCCTAAGGAAGAGGAAGTGCATGCAATAATCCCAGCAGGGAAGGTGGTGTGTGTGGTGAGGGCTGAAACTTTTTTGGATGAGATAAAGACTCATCCATACCCTGGGGGATGGAAAGCATGGGCTGATGGTAATCCAGCAAGGAAGGTGAAACAGGGATTACCGTTCCAACATGATTGATTGTACTTACCCGAAGTCCTTTGGCAAAAGAAGGCTTTTCGATGGTGCCATGAAGTGCCTATGGCTGGACATCCGGGCATACGTAAAACTATTGTCACAGTCCAACGACACTTCTGGTTGAACTCCCTTGTCAAAGATGTTACGTTGTGGGTAGCGCAATGTGATGTATGTGCTCGAGCCAAAGGGGTAACTACGGGGAAAGCGGGTAATCTGATTCCAATGCCTACTCCTAGGCGTCCTTGGCTGAACATCAGTCTGGATTATGTGACTGGTCTTCCTAGGGACCAAGGATACAATGCCATACTGGTAGTTGTGGACAGCCTTACCAAAATGGGACATTTCATCCCTTGTAAGAACTTGCCTACCGCTAGTCAAACAGTGCAGTTGTTGGCCAGTCATGTAATCAGGTTGCATGGCCTACCCAAGGTGATAGTCAGCGACAGAGGGCCACAGTTTATAGCACGTTTTTGGCGCATGTGGTGTCATGCGTTAAATATCGATGTGTCTCTTTCAACCAGCTTTCATCCTCAGACCAATGGGCAGACGGAGAGGCTCAATCAGACATTGAAAAAATATCTGCAATGCTATTCCAAAGAGGCCCATGAATCCTGGGTGGAACTGCTATGGATGGCTGAGCTGGCGTACAATAATGCATGGCATAGCTCGACGGGAATGTCCCCTTTCAGAGCTAACTATGGATTCGATGCACACACTCTGCCCGTGGACATTCCAGATGAGGTTCAAAATCATCCTGCGGTGAGAGAGCAGGTGAGATTATTGAGGAGGGTGCATAAGGGGGTGCAGGCACATTTGATCAAGGCTAAGGAAGCTTACAAGAAATGGGAGGACAAGCACCGTGTGGAGCGCCACCAGTATGCGGTGGGCGATAGGGTTTGGCTGTCGACAAGAAACATTCGGTTCAAACTGCGCAGCGTGTTTCACCCTTGTTACATTGGCCCTTATTCGATTGTCAAAAAGATCAAACCTGTAGCTTATAAACTTAAGTTGCCCGGATCACTGCGGATTCACCCGGTGTTCCATGTTCAGTTGTTGAAACCAGCGTTGTCATCTAGAAGGGCGGTTCCTCCGCCAGTGATGAGCAATGGGAGTGTGGAGTACGAGGTCAGGAGCATACGTGATTCCAAGATGCGCAGAGGCGTACTCTGGTACCTGGTTTCCTGGAAGGGTTATACAGCGGAGGATGATTCCTGGGAGCCATGGTCCAATGTACATGCCCCCAGGGCAGTGAGATCTTTCCATCAGCGTTGTCCGGATAAGCCGGGTCCTAGGAGGCGCTAGGGACGGGAACATACTGTCAGGATTCACAAACGTTATCGCGCCTGCCTAGTGTTTAGAACTACATCTCCCAGAATTCCCGGTGCCGCAGTGTGGAATAAAAGAGGGGGCGTGGCATTGAGACATTGCACGTAATTTGTATTTGCTGGAGTTTTCTTGGATGAAGGTTGTGTCGCTGTATCTAGAGCGACTTCTGAGGACCTAGCAGAAAGAAAGGTAGCTCCCTCTTGTTAATAGGGCGATAGCTTTATCTCCGCTTTTTTGATAAAGCCCTTGTTAATATGCCCCGAAATTTGGTTAAAAGCTTTTTAAACTGTAGGGCAAATATGTAATTCGCTTGTATCTTGAAGATGCAGGGAGCACCAATCTGCGTTTGTAATTAGTATGGCTGGAATATACCCTGCTTGAACCCATATTTTCTTTGAAGTGAAATCTCCAAAAAGGTTTTTTGGCTACTTCTGCCGTGGGTCTCAAGTCGACTTTGTCCGAAATGGCTGATATACCATACGGCTGAGAGATTGTCCATCCCAAAGAGGGTGGGGCAAAAGTCAAAGTAGCACCATTAAAATGTTATGAAACTATTTATTAATCAGAGGCACCTTCTCTTGGGAGAGCTGAAGAACTGATTTCTCCCTGGTCAATAAGAAACAAGCATTAGAAATGCAATCGGGCTCGGATTTATTTGAGTTTGAGCTAATGGCATTGTAAATGCCAATGTATTGTTACTATGTGTTATGGAGTGTGTTCATGTGGTGTGTACTGCCAGTGATCTCCTCGTGAGTGTGAGAATATTGCACCGTTACTGCCTGTGATGCCCTTCTTGTGAGTGTGAGAAGCTTGCACCTCTGCTGCCTGTGGTCTCCTTGTGAGTGTAAGAAGCTTGCACTGCTGCTGCCTGTGATGTCGTTCTTGTGAGTGGGAGAAGATTACACCTCAGCTGCCTGTGGTCTCCTTGTGAGTGTAAGAAGCTTGCACAGCTGCTGCCTGTGATGTCCTACTCACTACTCTACTCTACTCACTACTCTACTCACTACTCTGCACTCACTACTCACTACTCTACTCATTACTCTACTCACTACTCTACTCACTACTCTACTCACTACTCTGCACTCACTAGTCACTACTCTACTCACTACTCTACTCACTACTCTACTCACTACTCTGCACTCACTACTCACTACTCTACTCACTACTCACTACTCTACTCACTACTCTACTCACTACTCTACTCACTACTCACTACTCTACTCACTACTCACTACTCTACTGACTACTCTACTCACTACTCTGCACTCACTACTCACTACTCTGCTCTCTACTCACTACTCTACTCACTACTCACTACTCTACTCACTACTTTCTACTCAACTCACTACTCTACTCACTACTCTGAACTCGCTACTCTACTCACTACTCTACTCACTACTCTACTCACCACTCTACTCACTACTCACTACTCTACTCACTACTTTCTACTCAACTCACTACTCTACTCACTACTCTGAACTCGCTACTCTACTCACTACTCTACTCACTACTCTACTCACCACTCTACTCACTACTCACTACTCTACTCACTATTCTACTTACTACTCACTACTCTACTCACTACTTTCAACTCAACTCACTACTCAACTCACTACTCTACTCACTACTCTGCACACACTACTCTACTCACTACCCTACTCACTACTCTACTCACTACTCTACTCACTACTCACTACTCTACTCACTACTCTACTCACTACTCTACTCACTACTCACTATTTTACTCACTACTCTACTCACTACTCTACTCACTACTCTACTCTACTCACTACTCTACTCTACTCACTACTCACTACTCTGCACTCACTACTCACTACTCTACTCACTACTCTACTCACTACTCACTACTCTACTCACTACTCACTACTCTGCACTCCCTACTCACTACTCTGCACTCACTACTCTGCTCACTACTCACTACTCTACTCACTACTCACTACTCTCCACTCACTACTCTACTCACTACTCACTACTCTACTCACTACTTTCTACTCACTACTCTACTCACTACTTTACTCACTACTCTACTCACCTCACTACTCTACTCATTACTCACTACTCTACTCACTACTCACTACTCTGCACTCACTACTCACCTCACTACTCTACTCACCTCACTACTCTACTCACCTCACTACTCTACTCACTACTCGCTACTCTACTCACTACTCACTACTCTGCACTCACTACTCACCTCACTACTCTACTCACTACTCTACTCACTACTCTACTCACTACTCACTACTCTACTCACTACTCTGCACTCACTACTCACTATTCTGCTCACTACTCACTACTCTGCTCACTACTCTCCACTCACTACTCTACTCTACTCACTACTCTACTTACTACTCTACTCACTACTCACTACTCACTACTCTACTCACTACTCTGCACTCACTACTCACTACTCTACTCACTACTCTATTCACTACTCACTACTCTACTCACTACTCTACTCACTACTCACTACTCTACTCACTACTCTACTCATTACTCTACTCACTACTCTGCACTCACTACTCTGCACTCACTACTCACTACTTTACTCACTACTCTACTCACTACTCTACTCACTACTCACTACTCTGCACTCACTACTCTACTCACTACTCTACTCACTACTCACTACTTTACTCACTACGCACTACTCTACTCACCAATCTACTCACTACTCACTACTCTACTCACTACTCTAATCACTACTCACTACTCTGCACTCACTACTCTACTCACTACTCACTACTCTGCTCACTACTCACTACTCTACTCACTACTCGCCACTCACTACTCTAACACTACTCACTACTCTACTCACTACTTTCTACTCACTACTCTACTCACTACTCACTACTCTACTCACTACTCACTACTCTGCACTCACTACTCTACTCACCTCACTACTCTACTCACTACTCTACTCACTAATCACTACTCTACTCACTACTCACTACTCTGCACTCACTACTCACCTCACTACTCTATCACTACTCTACTCACTACTCTACTCACTAATCACTACTCTACTCACTACTCACTACTCTGCACTCACTACTCACCTCACTACTCTACTCACTACTCTACTCACTACTCACTACTCTACTCACTACTCTACTCACTACTCACTACTCTACTCACTACTCACTACTCTACTCACTACCCTGCACTCACTACTCACTATTCTGCTCACTACTCACTACTCTACTCACTACTCTACTCACTACTCACTACTCTACTCACTACTCTACTCACTACTCTACTAACTACTCACTACTCTGCACTGACTACTCACTACTCTACTCACTACTCTACTCACTACTCACTACTCTGCACTCACTACTCACTACTCTACTCACTACTCACTACTCTACTCACTACTCACTACTCACTACTCACTACTCTGCACTCACTACTCACTACTCTACTCACTACTTTCTACTCACTACTCTACTCACTACTCACTACTCTACTCACTACTCACTACTCTACTCACTACTCACTACTCACTTCTCTACTCACTACTCTGCACTCACTACTTTACTCTCTACTCTACTCACCTCACTACTCTACTCACTACTCTACTCACTACTCTACTCACTACTCTACTTACTACTGCACTCACTGCTCACTACTCACCTCACTACTCTACTCACTTCTCTACTCACTACTCTGCACTCACTACTCTACTCACTACTCTACTCACTACTCACTACTCTACTCACTACTCACTACTCTGCACTCACTACTCTACTCACTACTCACTACTCTACTCTACTCACTACTCTACTCACTACTCTGCACTCACTACTCACTACTTTACTCACTACTCTACTCACTACTCTACTCACTACTCTACTCACTACTCACTACTCACTACTCACTACTCTGCACTCACTACTCACTACTTTACTCACTACTCTATACACTACTCTACTCAGTACTCTACTCTACTCACTACTCTACTCACTACTCACTGCTCTACTCACTACTCTGAACTCACTACTCACTACTCACCTCACTACTCTACTCACCACTCTACTCACTACTCTGCACTCACTACTCTACTCACTACTCAACTCACTACTCACTACTCTACTCACTACTCACTACTCTGCACTCACTACTCTACTCACTACTCTACTCTACTCACTACACTACTCACTACTCTGCACTCACTGCTCACTACTTTACTCACTACTCTACTCACTACTCTACTCACTACTCTACTCACTACTCTACTCACTACTCTGCACTCACTACTCTACTCACTACTCTGCACTCACTACTCACTACTCTACTCACTACTTTCTACTCACTACTCTACTCACTACTCACTACTCTACTCACTACTCACTACTCACTTCTCTACTCACTACTCTGCACTCACTACTTTACTCTCGCCTCTATTCACCTCACTACTCTACTCACTACTCTACTCACTACTCTACTCACTACTCACTACTCTACTCACTACTCTACTCACTACTCACTACTCTGCACTCACTACTCACTACTTTACTCACTACTCTACTCTCTACTCTACTCACTACTCTACTCACTACTCACTACTCACTACTTACTACTCACTACTCTGCACTCACTGCTCACTACTTTACTCACTACTCTACTCACTACTCTACTCTACTCACTACTCACTGCTCTACTCACTACTCTGCACTCACTACTCACTACTCACCTCACTACTCTACTCACCTCTCTACTCACTACTCTGCACTCACTACTCTACTCACTACTCAACTCACTACTCACTACTCTACTCACTACTCACTACTCTGCACTCACTACTCTACTCACTACTCACTACTCTACTCTACTCACTACTCTACTCACTACTCTACTCACTACTCTGCACTCACTGCTCACTACTTTACTCACTACTCTACTCACTACTCTACTCACTACTCTACTCACTACTCACTACTCACTACTCTGCACTCACTACTCACTACTCACCTCACTACTCTACTCACTACTCTACTCACTACTCTGCACTCACTACTCTACTCACTACTCACTACGCTACTCACTACTCACTACTCACTACTCACTACTCTGCACTCACTACTCACTACTCTACTCACTACTTTCTACTCACTACTCTACTCACTACTCACTACTCTACTCACTACTCACTACTCACTTCTCTACTCACTACTCTTCACTCACTACTTTACTCTCGCCTCTATTCACCTCACTACTCTACTCACTACTCTACTCACTACTCTGCACTCACTACTCTACTCACTACTCTACTCACTACTCTACTCACTACTCTGCACTCACTACTCACTACTCTACACTCACCACTCTACTCATTACTCACTACTCTACACTCACTACTCACTAATCTGCACTCACTACTCTACTCACTACTCTACTCACTACTCTACTCACTACTCTGCACTCACTACTCACTACTCTACTCACTACTCTGCACTCACTACTCACTACTCTGCACTCACTACTCTGCACTCACTACTCTGCACTCACTACTCTGCACTCACTACTCACTACTCTGCACACTCACTCTGCACTCACTACTCACTACTCTGTACACTCACTCTGCACTCACTACTCAATACTCTGCACACTCACTCTGCACTCACATTGTTGTGTGGTACCGAGTAACAGCGCTTTCCAACACAATGTCTTCACTTGACCCACGCAAAGCAAAATCCCAGGAACCTATTTGTTCTCTGTCAATCTGAGAAAATCTATTTTTAAAATGGGATGCTTTCAGGGACCCACTGTGTTGGTGTGAAAACGGTGGGAAACTATTTCACACACAGCTGAAATTGAGGTTTCAGATGTGCAATCACTTCGGAATCAATCAGATTCCCGACGAAATTGTGAATCAGGAGTTCAAAAGTTCAAGAGCGGCCCTCTTTCTGAGACACAATGGCAAAAGCACCGATTTCCTAACTACACGGGCAGAATACCAACAAGTAAATCATTTTCTGTGAAATGTGTAAATCTCCAAAACACCTTCACCTGCGGCACCTATCTCCACGAGACGACCACCGGGGTGTTCTGCCAGCGCCATGCTCGGCTGAGCCCATTCATGCAGACCAGAGAGCTGCTTACCGCGCACTTGGTGCTGGCAACCTCCAGCAGCCGCTCCATCGGTGGCAATTTGCTTCGTGCCAGGAAATCCCAAATCCCACAGTGATGACTTTCGAGTTTCTTGGGATGCGAGCGAGCTCTGCTCACAAGCGCTGCTAATTAGGATGTGCAACTCACTACTCAACTCACTACTCACTACTCTACTCACTACTCTACTCACTACTCACTACTCTACTCTACTCACTACTCTACTCACTACTCTGCACTCACTGCTCACTACTTTACTCACTACTCTACTCACTACTCTACTCACTACTCTACTCACTACTCACTACTCACTACTCTGCACTCACTACTCACTACTCACCTCACTACTTTCTACTCACTACTCTACTCACTACTCACTACTCTACTCACTACTCTACTCACTACTCTACTCACTACTCTGCACTCACTGCTCACTACTTTACTCACTACTCTACTCACTACTCTACTCACTACTCTACTCACTACTCACTACTCACTACTCTGCACTCACTACTCACTACTCACCTCACTACTTTCTACTCACTACTCTACTCACTACTCACTACTCTACTCACTACTCTACTCACTACTCTGCACTCACTACTCACTACTTTACTCACTACTCTACTCACTACTCTACTCACTACTCTACTCACTACTCACTACTGACTACTCACTACTCTGCACTCACTACTCACTACTTTACTCACTACTCTATACACTACTCTACTCAGTACTCTACTCTACTCACTACTCTACTCACTACTCACTGCTCTACTCACTACTCTGAACTCACTACTCACTACTCACCTCACTACTCTACTCACCACTCTACTCACTACTCTGCACTCACTCCTCTACTCACTACTCAACTCACTACTCACTACTCTACTCACTACTCACTACTCTGCACTCACTACTCTACTCACTACTCACTACTCTACTCTACTCACTACACTACTCACTACTCTGCACTCACTGCTCACTACTTTACTCACTACTCTACTCACTACTCTACTCACTACTCTACTCACTACTCTACTCACTACTCTGCACTCACTATTCTACTCACTACTCTGCACTCACTACTCACTACTCTACTCACTACTTTCTACTCACTACTCTACTCACTACTCACTACTCACTACTCTACTCACTACTCACTACTCACTTCTCTACTCACTACTCTGCACTCACTACTTTACTCTCGCCTCTATTCACCTCACTACTCTACTCACTACTCTACTCACTACTCTACTCACTACTCACTACTCTACTCACTACTCTACTCACTACTCACTACTCTGCACTCACTACTCACTACTTTACTCACTACTCTACTCTCTACTCTACTCACTACTCTACTCACTACTCACTACTCACTACTCACTACTCACTACTTACTACTCACTACTCTGCACTCACTGCTCACTACTTTACTCACTACTCTACTCACTACTCTACTCTACTCACTACTCACTGCTCTACTCACTACTCTGCACTCACTACTCACTACTCACCTCACTACTCTACTCACCTCTCTACTCACTACTCTGCACTCACTACTCTACTCACTACTCAACTCACTACTCACTACTCTACTCACTACTCACTACTCTGCACTCACTACTCTACTCACTACTCACTACTCTACTCTACTCACTACTCTACTCACTACTCTACTCACTACTCTGCACTCACTGCTCACTACTTTACTCACTACTCTACTCACTACTCTACTCACTACTCACTACTCACTACTCTGCACTCACTACTCACTACTCACCTCACTACTCTACTCACTACTCTACTCACTACTCTGCACTCACTACTCTACTCACTACTCACTACGCTACTCACTACTCACTACTCACTACTCTGCACTCACTACTCACTACTCTACTCACTACTTTCTACTCACTACTCTACTCACTACTCACTACTCTACTCACTACTCACTACTCACTTCTCTACTCACTACTCTGCACTCACTACTTTACTCTCGCCTCTATTCACCTCACTACTCTACTCACTACTCTACTCACTACTCTACTCACTACTCTACTCACTACTCTACTTACTACTGCACTCACTGCTCACTACTCACCTCACTACTCTACTCACTACTCTACTCACTACTCTGCACTCACTACTCTACTCACTACTCTACTCACTACTCACTACTCTACTCACTACTCTGCACTCACTACTCACTACTCTACACTCACCACTCTACTCATTACTCACTACTCTACACTCACTACTCACTAATCTGCACTCACTACTCTACTCACTACTCTACTCACTACTCTACTCACTACTCTGCACTCACTACTCACTACTCTACTCACTACTCTGCACTCACTACTCACTACTCTGCACTCACTACTCTGCACTCACTACTCTGCACTCACTACTCTGCACTCACTACTCACTACTCTGCACACTCACTCTGCACTCACTACTCACTACTCTGCACACTCACTCTGCACTCACTACTCAATACTCTGTACACTCACTCTGCACTCACATTGTTGTGTGGTACCGAGTAACAGCGCTTTCCAACACAATGTCTTCACTTGACCCACGCGAAGCAAAATCCCAGGAACCTATTTGTTCTCTGTCAATCTGAGAAAATCTATTTTTAAAATGGGATGCTTTCAGGGACCCACTGTGTTGGGGTGAAAACGGTGGGAAACTATTTCACACACAGCTGAAATTGAGGTTTCAGATGTGCAATCACTTCGGAATCAATCAGATTCCCGACGAAATTGTGAATCAGGAGTTCAAAAGTTCAAGACCGGCCCTCTTTCTGAGACACAATGGCAAAAGCACCGATTTCCTAACTACACGGGCAGAATACCAACAAGTAAATCATTTCTCTGTGAAATGTGTAAATCTCCAAAACACCTTCACCTGTGGCACCTATCTCCACGAGACGACCACCGGGGTGTTCTGCCAGCGCCATGCTCGGCTGAGCCCATTCATGCAGACCAGAGAGCTGCTTACCGCGCACTTGGTGCTGGCAACCTCCAGCAGCCGCTCCATCGGTGGCAATTTGCTTCGTGCCAGGAAATCCCAAATCCCACAGTGATGACTTTCGAGTTTCTTGGGATGCGAGCGAGCTCTGCTCACAAGCGCTGCTAATTAGGATGTGCAACTCACTACTCAACTCACTACTCACTACTCACTACTCTACTCACTACTCTACTCACTACTCTACTCTACTCACTACTCTACTCACTACTCTGCACTCACTGCTCACTACTTTACTCACTACTCTACTCACTACTCTACTCACTACTCTACTCACTACTCACTACTCACTACTCTGCACTCACTACTCACTACTCACCTCACTACTCTACTCACTACTCTACTCACTACTCTGCACTCACTACTCTACTCACTACTCACTACTGTACTCACTACTCACTACTCTGCACTCACCACTCACTACTCTACTCACTACTTTCTACTCACTACTCTACTCACTACTCACTACTCTACTCACTACTCACTACTCACTTCTCTACTCACTACTCTGCACTCACTACTTTACTCTCGCCTCTATTCACCTCACTACTCTACTCACTACTCTACTCACTACTCTGCACTCACTACTCTACTCACTACTCTACTCACTACTCTACTCACTACTCTGCACTCACTACTCACTACTCTACACTCACCACTCTACTCATTACTCACTACTCTACACTCACTACTCACTAATCTGCACTCACTACTCTACTCACTACTCTACTCACTACTCTACTCACTACTCTGCACTCACTACTCACTACTCTACTCACTACTCTGCACTCACTACTCACTACTCTGCACTCACTACTCTGCACTCACTACTCTGCACTCACTACTCTGCACTCACTACTCAATACTCTGCACACTCACTCTGCACTCACATTGTTGTGTGGTACCGAGTAACAGCGCTTTCCAACACAATGTCTTCACTTGACCCACGCGAAGCAAAATCCCAGGAACCTATTTGTTCTCTGTCAATCTGAGAAAATCTATTTTTAAAATGGGATGCTTTCAGGGACCCACTGTGTTGGTGTGAAAACGGTGGGAAACTATTTCACACACAGCTGAAATTGAGGTTTCAGATGTGCAATCACTTCGGAATCAATCAGATTCCCGACGAAATTGTGAATCAGGAGTTCAAAAGTTCAAGAGCGGCCCTCTTTCTGAGACACAATGGCAAAAGCACCGATTTCCTAACTACACGGGCAGAATACCAACAAGTAAATCATTTCTCTGTGAAATGTGTAAATCTCCAAAACACCTTCACCTGCGGCACCTATCTCCACGAGACGACCACCGGGGTGTTCTGCCAGCGCCATGCTCGGCTGAGCCCATTCATGCAGACCAGAGAGCTGCTTACCGCGCACTTGGTGCTGGCAACCTCCAGCAGCCGCTCCATCGGTGGCAATTTGCTTCGTGCCAGGAAATCCCAAATCCCACAGTGATGACTTTCGAGTTTCTTGGGATGCGAGCGAGCTCTGCTCACAAGCGCTGCTAATTAGGATGTGCAACTCACTACTCAACTCACTACTCACTACTCTACTCACTACTCTACTCACTACTCACTACTCTACTCTACTCACTACTCTACTCACTACTCTGCACTCACTGCTCACTACTTTACTCACTACTCTACTCACTACTCTACTCACTACTCTACTCACTACTCACTACTCACTACTCTGCACTCACTACTCACTACTCACCTCACTACTTTCTACTCACTACTCTACTCACTACTCACTACTCTACTCACTACTCTACTCACTACTCTACTCACTACTCTGCACTCACTGCTCACTACTTTACTCACTACTCTACTCACTACTCTACTCACTACTCTACTCACTACTCACTACTCACTACTCTGCACTCACTACTCACTACTCACCTCACTACTTTCTACTCACTACTCTACTCACTACTCACTACTCTACTCACTACTCTACTCACTACTCTGCACTCACTACTCACTACTTTACTCACTACTCTACTCACTACTCTACTCACTACTCTACTCACTACTCACTACTGACTACTCACTACTCTGCACTCACTACTCACTACTTTACTCACTACTCTATACACTACTCTACTCAGTACTCTACTCTACTCACTACTCTACTCACTACTCACTGCTCTACTCACTACTCTGAACTCACTACTCACTACTCACCTCACTACTCTACTCACCACTCTACTCACTACTCTGCACTCACTCCTCTACTCACTACTCAACTCACTACTCACTACTCTACTCACTACTCACTACTCTGCACTCACTACTCTACTCACTACTCACTACTCTACTCTACTCACTACACTACTCACTACTCTGCACTCACTGCTCACTACTTTACTCACTACTCTACTCACTACTCTACTCACTACTCTACTCACTACTCTACTCACTACTCTGCACTCACTATTCTACTCACTACTCTGCACTCACTACTCACTACTCTACTCACTACTTTCTACTCACTACTCTACTCACTACTCACTACTCACTACTCTACTCACTACTCACTACTCACTTCTCTACTCACTACTCTGCACTCACTACTTTACTCTCGCCTCTATTCACCTCACTACTCTACTCACTACTCTACTCACTACTCTACTCACTACTCACTACTCTACTCACTACTCTACTCACTACTCACTACTCTGCACTCACTACTCACTACTTTACTCACTACTCTACTCTCTACTCTACTCACTACTCTACTCACTACTCACTACTCACTACTCACTACTCACTACTTACTACTCACTACTCTGCACTCACTGCTCACTACTTTACTCACTACTCTACTCACTACTCTACTCTACTCACTACTCACTGCTCTACTCACTACTCTGCACTCACTACTCACTACTCACCTCACTACTCTACTCACCTCTCTACTCACTACTCTGCACTCACTACTCTACTCACTACTCAACTCACTACTCACTACTCTACTCACTACTCACTACTCTGCACTCACTACTCTACTCACTACTCACTACTCTACTCTACTCACTACTCTACTCACTACTCTACTCACTACTCTGCACTCACTGCTCACTACTTTACTCACTACTCTACTCACTACTCTACTCACTACTCTACTCACTACTCACTACTCACTACTCTGCACTCACTACTCACTACTCACCTCACTACTCTACTCACTACTCTACTCACTACTCTGCACTCACTACTCTACTCACTACTCACTACGCTACTCACTACTCACTACTCACTACTCACTACTCTGCACTCACTACTCACTACTCTACTCACTACTCACTACTCACTTCTCTACTCACTACTCTGCACTCACTACTTTACTCTCGCCTCTATTCACCTCACTACTCTACTCACTACTCTACTCACTACTCTACTCACTACTCACTACTCTACTCACTACTCTACTCACTACTCACTACTCTGCACTCACTACTCACTACTTTACTCACTACTCTACTCTCTACTCTACTCACTACTCTACTCACTACTCACTACTCACTACTCACTACTCACTACTTACTACTCACTACTCTGCACTCACTGCTCACTACTTTACTCACTACTCTACTCACTACTCTACTCTACTCACTACTCACTGCTCTACTCACTACTCTGCACTCACTACTCACTACTCACCTCACTACTCTACTCACCTCTCTACTCACTACTCTGCACTCACTACTCTACTCACTACTCAACTCACTACTCACTACTCTACTCACTACTCACTACTCTGCACTCACTACTCTACTCACTACTCACTACTCTACTCTACTCACTACTCTACTCACTACTCTACTCACTACTCTGCACTCACTGCTCACTACTTTACTCACTACTCTACTCACTACTCTACTCACTACTCTACTCACTACTCACTACTCAGCACTCACTACTCACTACTCACCTCACTACTCTACTCACTACTCTACTCACTACTCTGCACTCACTACTCTACTCACTACTCACTACGCTACTCACTACTCACTACTCACTACTCTGCACTCACTACTCACTACTCTACTCACTACTTTCTACTCACTACTCTACTCACTACTCACTACTCTACTCACTACTCACTACTCACTTCTCTACTCACTACTCTGCACTCACTACTTTACTCTCGCCTCTATTCACCTCACTACTCTACTCACTACTCTACTCACTACTCTACTCACTACTCTACTCACTACTCTACTTACTACTGCACTCACTGCTCACTACTCACCTCACTACTCTACTCACTACTCTACTCACTACTCTGCACTCACTACTCTACTCACTACTCTACTCACTACTCACTACTCTACTCACTACTCTGCACTCACTACTCACTACTCTACACTCACCACTCTACTCATTACTCACTACTCTACACTCACTACTCACTAATCTGCACTCACTACTCTACTCACTACTCTACTCACTACTCTACTCACTACTCTGCACTCACTACTCACTACTCTACTCACTACTCTGCACTCACTACTCACTACTCTGCACTCACTACTCTGCACTCACTACTCTGCACTCACTACTCTGCACTCACTACTCACTACTCTGCACACTCACTCTGCACTCACTACTCACTACTCTGCACACTCACTCTGCACTCACTACTCAATACTCTGTACACTCACTCTGCACTCACATTGTTGTGTGGTACCGAGTAACAGCGCTTTCCAACACAATGTCTTCACTTGACCCACGCGAAGCAAAATCCCAGGAACCTATTTGTTCTCTGTCAATCTGAGAAAATCTATTTTTAAAATGGGATGCTTTCAGGGACCCACTGTGTTGGGGTGAAAACGGTGGGAAACTATTTCACACACAGCTGAAATTGAGGTTTCAGATGTGCAATCACTTCGGAATCAATCAGATTCCCGACGAAATTGTGAATCAGGAGTTCAAAAGTTCAAGACCGGCCCTCTTTCTGAGACACAATGGCAAAAGCACCGATTTCCTAACTACACGGGCAGAATACCAACAAGTAAATCATTTCTCTGTGAAATGTGTAAATCTCCAAAACACCTTCACCTGTGGCACCTATCTCCACGAGACGACCACCGGGGTGTTCTGCCAGCGCCATGCTCGGCTGAGCCCATTCATGCAGACCAGAGAGCTGCTTACCGCGCACTTGGTGCTGGCAACCTCCAGCAGCCGCTCCATCGGTGGCAATTTGCTTCGTGCCAGGAAATCCCAAATCCCACAGTGATGACTTTCGAGTTTCTTGGGATGCGAGCGAGCTCTGCTCACAAGCGCTGCTAATTAGGATGTGCAACTCACTACTCAACTCACTACTCACTACTCACTACTCTACTCACTACTCTACTCACTACTCACTACTCTACTCTACTCACTACTCTACTCACTACTCTGCACTCACTGCTCACTACTTTACTCACTACTCTACTCACTACTCTACTCACTACTCTACTCACTACTCACTACTCACTACTCTGCACTCACTACTCACTACTCACCTCACTACTCTACTCACTACTCTACTCACTACTCTGCACTCACTACTCTACTCACTACTCACTACTGTACTCACTACTCACTACTCTGCACTCACCACTCACTACTCTACTCACTACTTTCTACTCACTACTCTACTCACTACTCACTACTCTACTCACTACTCACTACTCACTTCTCTACTCACTACTCTGCACTCACTACTTTACTCTCGCCTCTATTCACCTCACTACTCTACTCACTACTCTACTCACTACTCTGCACTCACTACTCTACTCACTACTCTACTCACTACTCTACTCACTACTCTGCACTCACTACTCACTACTCTACACTCACCACTCTACTCATTACTCACTACTCTACACTCACTACTCACTAATCTGCACTCACTACTCTACTCACTACTCTACTCACTACTCTACTCACTACTCTGCACTCACTACTCACTACTCTACTCACTACTCTGCACTCACTACTCACTACTCTGCACTCACTACTCTGCACTCACTACTCTGCACTCACTACTCTGCACTCACTACTCACTACTCTGCACACTCACTCTGCACTCACTACTCACTACTCTGTACACTCACTCTGCACTCACTACTCAATACTCTGCACACTCACTCTGCACTCACATTGTTGTGTGGTACCGAGTAACAGCGCTTTCCAACACAATGTCTTCACTTGACCCACGCGAAGCAAAATCCCAGGAACCTATTTGTTCTCTGTCAATCTGAGAAAATCTATTTTTAAAATGGGATGCTTTCAGGGACCCACTGTGTTGGTGTGAAAACGGTGGGAAACTATTTCACACACAGCTGAAATTGAGGTTTCAGATGTGCAATCACTTCGGAATCAATCAGATTCCCGACGAAATTGTGAATCAGGAGTTCAAAAGTTCAAGAGCGGCCCTCTTTCTGAGACACAATGGCAAAAGCACCGATTTCCTAACTACACGGGCAGAATACCAACAAGTAAATCATTTCTCTGTGAAATGTGTAAATCTCCAAAACACCTTCACCTGCGGCACCTATCTCCACGAGACGACCACCGGGGTGTTCTGCCAGCGCCATGCTCGGCTGAGCCCATTCATGCAGACCAGAGAGCTGCTTACCGCGCACTTGGTGCTGGCAACCTCCAGCAGCCGCTCCATCGGTGGCAATTTGCTTCGTGCCAGGAAATCCCAAATCCCACAGTGATGACTTTCGAGTTTCTTGGGATGCGAGCGAGCTCTGCTCACAAGCGCTGCTAATTAGGATGTGCAACTCACTACTCAACTCACTACTCACTACTCTACTCACTACTCTACTCACTACTCACTACTCTACTCTACTCACTACTCTACTCACTACTCTGCACTCACTGCTCACTACTTTACTCACTACTCTACTCACTACTCTACTCACTACTCTACTCACTACTCACTACTCACTACTCTGCACTCACTACTCACTACTCACCTCACTACTTTCTACTCACTACTTTACTCACTACTCACTACTCTACTCACTACTCTACTCACTACTCTACTCACTACTCTGCACTCACTGCTCACTACTTTACTCACTACTCTACTCACTACTCTACTCACTACTCTACTCACTACTCACTACTCACTACTCTGCACTCACTACTCACTACTCACCTCACTACTTTCTACTCACTACTCTACTCACTACTCACTACTCTACTCACTACTCTACTCACTACTTTGCACTCACTACTCACTACTTTACTCACTACTCTACTCACTACTCTACTCACTACTCTACTCACTACTCACTACTGACTACTCACTACTCTGCACTCACTACTCACTACTTTACTCACTACTCTATACACTACTCTACTCAGTACTCTACTCTACTCACTACTCTACTCACTACTCACTGCTCTACTCACTACTCTGAACTCACTACTCACTACTCACCTCACTACTCTACTCACCACTCTAC
The DNA here is from genome assembly GCF_964263255.1 of Lissotriton vulgaris. NCBI lineage: Eukaryota > Metazoa > Chordata > Amphibia > Caudata > Salamandridae > Lissotriton > Lissotriton vulgaris. The sequence goes on along the minus strand of NW_028250362.1, from coordinate 2,249,155 downwards.
TCACTACTCTGCACTCACTCCTCTACTCACTACTCAACTCACTACTCACTACTCTACTCACTACTCACTACTCTGCACTCACTACTCTACTCACTACTCACTACTCTACTCTACTCACTACACTACTCACTACTCTGCACTCACTGCTCACTACTTTACTCACTACTCTACTCACTACTCTACTCACTACTCTACTCACTACTCTACTCACTACTCTGCACTCACTATTCTACTCACTACTCTGCACTCACTACTCACTACTCTACTCACTACTTTCTACTCACTACTCTACTCACTACTCACTACTCACTACTCTACTCACTACTCACTACTCACTTCTCTACTCACTACTCTGCACTCACTACTTTACTCTCGCCTCTATTCACCTCACTACTCTACTCACTACTCTACTCACTACTCTACTCACTACTCACTACTCTACTCACTACTCTACTCACTACTCACTACTCTGCACTCACTACTCACTACTTTACTCACTACTCTACTCTCTACTCTACTCACTACTCTACTCACTACTCACTACTCACTACTCACTACTCACTACTTACTACTCACTACTCTGCACTCACTGCTCACTACTTTACTCACTACTCTACTCACTACTCTACTCTACTCACTACTCACTGCTCTACTCACTACTCTGCACTCACTACTCACTACTCACCTCACTACTCTACTCACCTCTCTACTCACTACTCTGCACTCACTACTCTACTCACTACTCAACTCACTACTCACTACTCTACTCACTACTCACTACTCTGCACTCACTACTCTACTCACTACTCACTACTCTACTCTACTCACTACTCTACTCACTACTCTACTCACTACTCTGCACTCACTGCTCACTACTTTACTCACTACTCTACTCACTACTCTACTCACTACTCTACTCACTACTCACTACTCACTACTCTGCACTCACTACTCACTACTCACCTCACTACTCTACTCACTACTCTACTCACTACTCTGCACTCACTACTCTACTCACTACTCACTACGCTACTCACTACTCACTACTCACTACTCACTACTCTGCACTCACTACTCACTACTCTACTCACTACTTTCTACTCACTACTCTACTCACTACTCACTACTCTACTCACTACTCACTACTCACTTCTCTACTCACTACTCTGCACTCACTACTTTACTCTCGCCTCTATTCACCTCACTACTCTACTCACTACTCTACTCACTACTCTACTCACTACTCTACTCACTACTCTACTTACTACTGCACTCACTGCTCACTACTCACCTCACTACTCTACTCACTACTCTACTCACTACTCTGCACTCACTACTCTACTCACTACTCTACTCACTACTCACTACTCTACTCACTACTCTGCACTCACTACTCACTACTCTACACTCACCACTCTACTCATTACTCACTACTCTACACTCACTACTCACTAATCTGCACTCACTACTCTACTCACTACTCTACTCACTACTCTACTCACTACTCTGCACTCACTACTCACTACTCTACTCACTACTCTGCACTCACTACTCACTACTCTGCACTCACTACTCTGCACTCACTACTCTGCACTCACTACTCTGCACTCACTACTCACTACTCTGCACACTCACTCTGCACTCACTACTCACTACTCTGCACACTCACTCTGCACTCACTACTCAATACTCTGTACACTCACTCTGCACTCACATTGTTGTGTGGTACCGAGTAACAGCGCTTTCCAACACAATGTCTTCACTTGACCCACGCGAAGCAAAATCCCAGGAACCTATTTGTTCTCTGTCAATCTGAGAAAATCTATTTTTAAAATGGGATGCTTTCAGGGACCCACTGTGTTGGGGTGAAAACGGTGGGAAACTATTTCACACACAGCTGAAATTGAGGTTTCAGATGTGCAATCACTTCGGAATCAATCAGATTCCCGACGAAATTGTGAATCAGGAGTTCAAAAGTTCAAGAGCGGCCCTCTTTCTGAGACACAATGGCAAAAGCACCGATTTCCTAACTACACGGGCAGAATACCAACAAGTAAATCATTTCTCTGTGAAATGTGTAAATCTCCAAAACACCTTCACCTGTGGCACCTATCTCCACGAGACGACCACCGGGGTGTTCTGCCAGCGCCATGCTCGGCTGAGCCCATTCATGCAGACCAGAGAGCTGCTTACCGCGCACTTGGTGCTGGCAACCTCCAGCAGCCGCTCCATCGGTGGCAATTTGCTTCGTGCCAGGAAATCCCAAATCCCACAGTGATGACTTTCGAGTTTCTTGGGATGCGAGCGAGCTCTGCTCACAAGCGCTGCTAATTAGGATGTGCAACTCACTACTCAACTCACTACTCACTACTCACTACTCTACTCACTACTCTACTCACTACTCACTACTCTACTCTACTCACTACTCTACTCACTACTCTGCACTCACTGCTCACTACTTTACTCACTACTCTACTCACTACTCTACTCACTACTCTACTCACTACTCACTACTCACTACTCTGCACTCACTACTCACTACTCACCTCACTACTCTACTCACTACTCTACTCACTACTCTGCACTCACTACTCTACTCACTACTCACTACGCTACTCACTACTCACTACTCACTACTCACTACTCTGCACTCACTACTCACTACTCTACTCACTACTTTCTACTCACTACTCTACTCACTACTCACTACTCTACTCACTACTCACTACTCACTTCTCTACTCACTACTCTGCACTCACTACTTTACTCTCGCCTCTATTCACCTCACTACTCTACTCACTACTCTACTCACTACTCTACTCACTACTCTACTCACTACTCTACTTACTACTGCACTCACTGCTCACTACTCACCTCACTACTCTACTCACTACTCTACTCACTACTCTGCACTCACTACTCTACTCACTACTCTACTCACTACTCACTACTCTACTCACTACTCTGCACTCACTACTCACTACTCTACACTCACCACTCTACTCATTACTCACTACTCTACACTCACTACTCACTAATCTGCACTCACTACTCTACTCACTACTCTACTCACTACTCTACTCACTACTCTGCACTCACTACTCACTACTCTACTCACTACTCTGCACTCACTACTCACTACTCTGCACTCACTACTCTGCACTCACTACTCTGCACTCACTACTCTGCACTCACTACTCACTACTCTGCACACTCACTCTGCACTCACTACTCACTACTCTGCACACTCACTCTGCACTCACTACTCAATACTCTGTACACTCACTCTGCACTCACATTGTTGTGTGGTACCGAGTAACAGCGCTTTCCAACACAATGTCTTCACTTGACCCACGCGAAGCAAAATCCCAGGAACCTATTTGTTCTCTGTCAATCTGAGAAAATCTATTTTTAAAATGGGATGCTTTCAGGGACCCACTGTGTTGGGGTGAAAACGGTGGGAAACTATTTCACACACAGCTGAAATTGAGGTTTCAGATGTGCAATCACTTCGGAATCAATCAGATTCCCGACGAAATTGTGAATCAGGAGTTCAAAAGTTCAAGAGCGGCCCTCTTTCTGAGACACAATGGCAAAAGCACCGATTTCCTAACTACACGGGCAGAATACCAACAAGTAAATCATTTCTCTGTGAAATGTGTAAATCTCCAAAACACCTTCACCTGTGGCACCTATCTCCACGAGACGACCACCGGGGTGTTCTGCCAGCGCCATGCTCGGCTGAGCCCATTCATGCAGACCAGAGAGCTGCTTACCGCGCACTTGGTGCTGGCAACCTCCAGCAGCCGCTCCATCGGTGGCAATTTGCTTCGTGCCAGGAAATCCCAAATCCCACAGTGATGACTTTCGAGTTTCTTGGGATGCGAGCGAGCTCTGCTCACAAGCGCTGCTAATTAGGATGTGCAACTCACTACTCAACTCACTACTCACTACTCACTACTCTACTCACTACTCTACTCACTACTCACTACTCTACTCTACTCACTACTCTACTCACTACTCTGCACTCACTGCTCACTACTTTACTCACTACTCTACTCACTACTCTACTCACTACTCTACTCACTACTCACTACTCACTACTCTGCACTCACTACTCACTACTCACCTCACTACTCTACTCACTACTCTACTCACTACTCTGCACTCACTACTCTACTCACTACTCACTACTGTACTCACTACTCACTACTCTGCACTCACCACTCACTACTCTACTCACTACTTTCTACTCACTACTCTACTCACTACTCACTACTCTACTCACTACTCACTACTCACTTCTCTACTCACTACTCTGCACTCACTACTTTACTCTCGCCTCTATTCACCTCACTACTCTACTCACTACTCTACTCACTACTCTACTCACTACTCTACTTACTACTGCACTCACTGCTCACTACTCACCTCACTACTCTACTCACTACTCTACTCACTACTCTGCACTCACTACTCTACTCACTACTCTACTCACTACTCACTACTGCCTACTCTACTCACTACTCACTACTCTGCACTCACTACTCTACTCACTACTCACTACTCTACTCTACTCACTACTCTACTCACTACTCACTACTCTGCACTCACTACTCACTACTTTACTCACTACTCTACTCACTACTCTACTCACTACTCAACTCACTACTCACTACTCACTACTCTGCACTCACTACTCACTACTTTACTCACTACTCTACTCACTACTCTACTCACTACTTTACTCTACTCACTACTCTACTCACTACTCTACTCACTACTCACTGCTCTACTCACTACTCTGCACTCCCTACTCACTACTCTACTCACTACTCTACTCACTACTCTACTCACTACTCTACTTACTACTGCACTCACTGCTCACTACTCACCTCACTACTCTACTCACTACTCTACTCACTACTCTGCACTCACTACTCTACTCACTACTCTACTCACTACTCACTACTCACTACTCTACTCACTACTCACTACTCTGCACTCACTACTCTACTCACTACTCACTACTCTACTCTACTCACTACTCTACTCACTACTCACTACTCTGCACTCACTACTCACTACTTTACTCACTACTCTACTCACTACTCTACTCACTACTCTACTCACTACTCACTACTCACTACTCTGCACTCACTACTCACTACTTTACTCACTACTCTGCTCACTACTCTACTCACTACTCTACTCACTACTCTACTCACTACTCTACTCACTACTCACTGCTCTACTCACTACTCTGCACTCACTACTCACTACTCACCTCACTACTCTACTCACTACTCTACTCACTACTCTGCACGCACTACTCTTCTCACTACTCAACTCACTACTCACTACTCTACTCACTACTCACTACTCTGCACTCACTACTCTACTCACTACTCACTACTCTACTCTACTCACTACTCTACTCACTACTCTGCACTCACTGCTCACTACTTTACTCACTACTCTACTCACTACTCTACTCACTACTCACTACTCTGCACTCACTACTCACTACTCACCTCACTACTCTACTCACTACTCTACTCACTACTCTGAACTCACTACTCTACTCACTACTCTACTCACTACTCACTACTCGACTCACTACTCACTACTCTGCACTCACTTCTCTACTCACTACTCTCTACTCTACTCTACTCACTACTCACTACTCTGCACTCACTACTCACTACTTTACTCACTACTCTACTCACTACTCTACTCACTACTCTCCTCACTACTCACTACTCTTTACTCTGCACTCACTACTCACTACTTTACTCACTACTCTACTCACTACTCTACTCACTACTCTACTCACTACTCACTACTCTACTCACTACTCTACTCACTACTCACTACTCGACTCACTACTCACTACTCTGCACTCACTTCTCTACTCACTACTCTCTACTCTACTCTACTCACTACTCACTACTCTGCACTCACTACTCACTACTTTACTCACTACTCTACTCACTACTCTACTCACTACTCTACGCACTACTCACTACTCTTTACTCTGCACTCACTACTCACTACTTTACTCACTACTTTACTCACTACTCTACTCACTACTCTACTCACTACTTTACTCTACTCACTACTCTACTCACTACTCTACTCACTACTCACTGCTCTACTCACTACTCTGCACTCACTACTCACTACTCTACTCACTACTCTACTCACTACTCTACTCACTACTCTACTTACTACTGCACTCACTGCTCACTACTCACCTCACTACTCTACTCACTACTCTACTCACTACTCTGCACTCACTACTCTACTCACTACTCTACTCACTACTCACTACTCACTACTCTACTCACTACTCACTACTCTGCACTCACTACTCTACTCACTACTCACTACTCTACTCTACTCACTACTCTACTCACTACTCACTACTCTGCACTCACTACTCACTACTTTACTCACTACTCTACTCACTACTCTACTCACTACTCACTACTCACTACTCTGCACTCACTACTCACTACTTTACTCACTACTCTGCTCACTACTCTACTCACTACTCTACTCACTACTCTACTCACTACTCTACTCACTACTCACTGCTCTACTCACTACTCTGCACTCACTACTCACTACTCACCTCACTACTCTACTCACTACTCTACTCACTACTCTGCACTCACTACTCTTCTCACTACTCAACTCACTACTCACTACTCTACTCACTACTCACTACTCTGCACTCACTACTCTACTCACTACTCACTACTCAACTCTACTCACTACTCTACTCACTACTCTGCACTCACTGCTCACTACTTTACTCACTACTCTACTCACTACTCTACTCACTACTCACTACTCTGCACTCACTACTCACCTCACTACTCTACTCACTACTCTACTCACTACTCTGAACTCACTACTCTACTCACTACTCTACTCACTACTCACTACTCGACTCACTACTCACTACTCTGCACTCACTTCTCTACTCACTACTCTCTACTCTACTCACTACTCACTACTCTGCACTCACTACTCACTACTTTACTCACTACTCTACTCACTACTCTACTCACTACTCTACTCACTACTCACTACTCTTTACTCTGCACTCACTACTCACTACTTTACTCACTACTCTACTCACTACTCTACTCACTACTTTACTCACTACTCTACTCACTACTCTACTCACTACTCACCTCACTACTCTACTCACTACTCTACTCACTACTCTGCACGCACTACTCTTCTCACTACTCAACTCACTACTCACTACTCTACTCACTACTCACTACTCTGCACTCACTACTCTACTCACTACTCACTACTCTACTCTACTCACTACTCTACTCACTACTCTGCACTCACTGCTCACTACTTTACTCACTACTCTACTCACTACTCTACTCACTACTCACTACTCTGCACTCACTACTCACTACTCACCTCACTACTCTACTCACTACTCTACTCACTACTCTGAACTCACTACTCTACTCACTACTCTACTCACTACTCACTACTCGACTCACTACTCACTACTCTGCACTCACTTCTCTACTCACTACTCTCTACTCTACTCTACTCACTACTCACTACTCTGCACTCACTACTCACTACTTTACTCACTACTCTACTCACTACTCTACTCACTACTCTACTCACTACTCACTACTCTTTACTCTGCACTCACTACTCACTACTTTACTCACTACTCTACTCACTACTCTACTCACTACTCTACTCACTACTCACTACTCTACTCACTACTCTACTCACTACTCACTACTCGACTCACTACTCACTACTCTGCACTCACTTCTCTACTCACTACTCTCTACTCTACTCTACTCACTACTCACTACTCTGCACTCACTACTCACTACTTTACTCACTACTCTACTCACTACTCTACTCACTACTCTACTCACTACTCACTACTCTTTACTCTGCACTCACTACTCACTACTTTACTCACTACTTTACTCACTACTCTACTCACTACTCTACTCACTACTTTACTCTACTCACTACTCTACTCACTACTCTACTCACTACTCACTGCTCTACTCACTACTCTGCACTCACTACTCACTACTCTACTCACTACTCTACTCACTACTCTACTCACTACTCTACTTACTACTGCACTCACTGCTCACTACTCACCTCACTACTCTACTCACTACTCTACTCACTACTCTGCACTCACTACTCTACTCACTACTCTACTCACTACTCACTACTCACTACTCTACTCACTACTCACTACTCTGCACTCACTACTCTACTCACTACTCACTACTCTACTCTACTCACTACTCTACTCACTACTCACTACTCTGCACTCACTACTCACTACTTTACTCACTACTCTACTCACTACTCTACTCACTACTCACTACTCACTACTCTGCACTCACTACTCACTACTTTACTCACTACTCTGCTCACTACTCTACTCACTACTCTACTCACTACTCTACTCACTACTCTACTCACTACTCACTGCTCTACTCACTACTCTGCACTCACTACTCACTACTCACCTCACTACTCTACTCACTACTCTACTCACTACTCTGCACTCACTACTCTTCTCACTACTCAACTCACTACTCACTACTCTACTCACTACTCACTACTCTGCACTCACTACTCTACTCACTACTCACTACTCTACTCTACTCACTACTCTACTCACTACTCTGCACTCACTGCTCACTACTTTACTCACTACTCTACTCACTACTCTACTCACTACTCACTACTCTGCACTCACTACTCACTACTCACCTCACTACTCTACTCACTACTCTACTCACTACTCTGAACTCACTACTCTACTCACTACTCTACTCACTACTCACTACTCGACTCACTACTCACTACTCTGCACTCACTTCTCTACTCACTACTCTCTACTCTACTCACTACTCACTACTCTGCACTCACTACTCACTACTTTACTCACTACTCTACTCACTACTCTACTCACTACTCTACTCACTACTCACTACTCTTTACTCTGCACTCACTACTCACTACTTTACTCACTACTCTACTCACTACTCTACTCACTACTCTACTCACTACTCTACTCACTACTCACTACGCTACTCACTACTCTGCACTCACTACTCACCATTCTGCTCACTACTTACTACTCTACTCACTACTCACTACTCTCCACTCACTACTCTACTCACTACTCTACTCACTACTCACTACTCACTACTCTACTCACTACTCACTACTCTACTCCCTACTCTACTCACTACTCACTACTCTACTCACTACTCACTACTCACTACTCTGCACTCACTACTCACTATTCTGCACTCACTACTCTGCACTCACTACTCTACACTCACTACTCTGCACTCACTACTCTACTCACTACTTACTACTCTCCACTCACTACTCTACTCACTACTCACTACTCTACTCACTACTTCTACTCACTACTCTACTCACTACTCACTACTCTACTCACTACTTACTACTCAACTCACTACTCTGCACTCACTACTCACTACTCACCTCACTACTCTACTCACTACTCACCTCACTACTCTACTCACTACTCTACTCACTACTCACTACTCTGCACTCACTACTCACTATTCTACTCTCTACTCACTACTCTACTCACCTCACAACTTTCTACTCACTACTCTACTCACTACTCTACTCACTACTCTACTTACTACTCACTACTCTACTCACTACTCACTACTCTACTCACTACTCTGCACTCACTACTCACTACTCTGCACTCACCACTCTACTCATTACTCACTACTCTACACTCACTACTCACTAATCTGCACTCACTACTCTACTCACTACTCTACTCACTACTCTACTCACTACTCTGCACTCACTACTCACTACTCTACTCACTACTCTGCACTCACTACTCACTACTCTGCACTCACTACTCTGCACTCACTACTCTGCAATCACTACTCTGCACTCACTACTCACTACTCTGCACACTCACTCTGCACTCACTACTCACTACTCTGCACACTCACTCTGCACTCACTACTCAATACTCTGCACACTCACTCTGCACTCACATTGTTGTGTGGTACCGAGTAACAGCGCTTTCCAACACAATGTCTTCACTTGACCCACGCGAAGCAAAATCCCAGGAACCTATTTGTTCTCTGTCAATCTGAGAAAATCTATTTTTAAAATGGGATGCTTTCAGGGACCCACTGTGTTGGGGTGAAAACGGTGGGAAACTATTTCACACACAGCTGAAATTGAGGTTTCAGATGTGCAATCACTTCGGAATCAATCAGATTCCCGACGAAATTGTGAATCAGGAGTTCAAAAGTTCAAGAGCGGCCCTCTTTCTGAGACACAATGGCAAAAGCACCGATTTCCTAACTACACGGGCAGAATACCAACAAGTAAATCATTTCTCTGTGAAATGTGTAAATCTCCAAAACACCTTCACCTGCGGCACCTATCTCCACGAGACGACCACCGGGGTGTTCTGCCAGCGCCATGCTCGGCTGAGCCCATTCATGCAGACCAGAGAGCTGCTTACCGCGCACTTGGTGCTGGCAACCTCCAGCAGCCGCTCCATCGGTGGCAATTTGCTTCGTGCCAGGAAATCCCAAATCCCACAGTGATGACTTTCGAGTTTCTTGGGATGCGAGCGAGCTCTGCTCACAAGCGCTGCTAATTAGGATGTGCAACGTTGCGTGCACGCATGGGGCGTGAGGAGCTGTGGTGTGCCAGGCGGGGAATCGAACCCGTCGCACAAAAACACGCTCCTGTGAAAGCCTCCTGCTGAGACGGCCCAGGGTGCACCTATCGCGCCCGTCTCGCGCTCAGTGTTTCTCATCTTCGCGGATCTACCCTGCTCCTAGTCTGGAAGCACTTGCACCGCTCAGACCATCTGGATTGCATTACACGGGCACTCTGACAGCTCGTAATTAAGATTAATAAGTCGCTTGTGCGCGTAACCACACAGAAAATGCCATGAAAATGAAAAAAATAGCGGACGAAAAGTAAATATAGCCTATCACGTCAAGGCTACTAAATAGACAGCACAGCGAAGACGAATCACTAGGCAGATGACATAAACACGCGCGCGCACTAATGAATGTTGCAGACCGGACCCCTAAAGAAACTTTTTTTTTTTTATAACATAAGAGCTCGGAGCTCCGCCTCCCCTGCTGACGCAGGGTTGACGTAGGCCGAGCCCTAAAAACCTAAAGACTCTGAATCAATAAGGAAGCACAAAAACTGCATATGTTTCAAAGGAATTTAAAGTAGATTTGTCTCTGTTTATTAGAAAACCAGGGGGCATATTAGCAAGGAATTGCGATATTTATCGCAAAACTTGTTTAGCGCATTTTTTTTATTGCTGCCTATCCCTGGATATGTTAGTGGAAAAAAACATGCTATTAGCAACGTTTTTCTCCATTGTGCTAAAATATCCAGCGATAGCAGCGAAATGTGTGAATATCGCTGGAAATCCAGCGATATTCACGCATTAGCGCCAATGGGGGCTTAACCTGACAATCCACCTCCCATTGGCTAAACAGGTAAGTCATCTTTTTAGCAGACGTTAAATCCTAGTGATAATCACGCTTAGCACAACTTTTATTATTGCTAAGCCTGCTTTGCTAATAGGCGATAGCAGTGTTAGCGACTGCTTTCAGTCGCTAACAGTTTGGGTACGCTCACTTTTCATATCATCTATCTATCTATACTACTATTATAAAGAGAGAACTTGCACCTTTTGGCCAGGTAAACTCGGGAACCACAGCACCAATCACAACACCCAATACAGCGTAGGAAAGGGCAGTTGCAGCAGAAGGACATAGGCTATGCAGATGCCCACCATATACATTTAAAATGTAAAAGAACCGTGCCAGCAAAGTAGTCCCTTGTGGGCGTGTCTGCATTGTGCTGTGGGTGTGTGCTGGGGGCGTGACAATCGCTGGGGGAATTCCATCAGGAGTGTTGTTTTTTCTTCCCAGGTTCTATACATTCCTGCTCCCTTTAAATAGTAATTCAGTGGAGGTCTCATTCTCTTAGAACCACCCCAATCACAGTTATGGGCAAAAATACAACTAAAAGGCCCTGCAAAGCATTATGAGATAAGCTTAGCATATTTTTTAGCTTTCATGAAAGGGTTTCAATGTTTTTGAATTTTACTCATCAGGGACATCTTGGGACGACGAGGTGAACTGCAGCTTGATGTATAATATTTTAAATGCTATTGCATTTGCCTCATCAGGGACATCTAGGGACGGCGAGGTGAACTGCAGCTTGATATATAATATTTTAAATGCTATTGCATTTGCATTATCAGGGACATCTAGGGACAGGAGGTGAACTGCAGTTTAATGTATAATATTTTAAATGATATTGCATTTGCCTCATGGGGACAACTGGGGAGAACGAGGTGAACTGCAGCTCTTTGTAGAATTATTTGGATACTATAATATTCACTTCCCACTGCTAATCTCGTCCCATAATGGTTTGCAGGGGCTTAATCTCAAAATCATCACCTCTCTCACTGCTTGCTGGAAGCTAATTTCACTTTTGTGAAATGACTATATGCATTTTAGCATGTAGAAATACTTGTTATTTTACCTTGAATATATGAGGTTTCTGTTTTAATAATTGGAAATCTGACGGAACAAAATATTGCGGATTTATTGTACCAAGTTCGCACCAATTCCGCCCACCCCTACTTTAAATACCCCTGCACCCCATAATCATAACCCACCCTTACTCTATAAAATATCCCAACATCCTTAAACACTAACCCATCTTAACCCTATAAATCTACCCTGTACCCCAAAACCCAAACCTAACCCTAAACTCTAACAATACCCCTGTACCCCAAAACCAAAACCTAGCCCTGAACCCTATAAATACCCCTGTACTTCAAAACCCAAACATACCCCTGAACCCTAAAAATACCCCTGTACCCCAAAACCCAAACCTACCCCTGAACCCTTAAAAAATACCCCTGTACCCCAAAACCCAAACCTAGCCCATAACCCTTAAAATACCCCTGTACCCCAAAACAATTCAGCAAAGACACTGTTTAAAATCGTCAAAGACTTTGTAAAACCCCCTGTTATGACTCCTAACAACTTAGCCAACCAGTCTCTCTGCAACGGACTATCTGATTTCTTCCAAGAAAAAATTGAAAAGATCGCATCCTCCTTTCCTCCTCCGGCCATTCCCCCCCCCTTGGCCCCTATCACCCATGATACTGTTCCTACTCTAGACTCCTTTAAGGAACTTACTCCTGATCTTGCACTCAAATTATTGTTACAGTGCAAATCGGGCTCCCCGTTAGACCCTGTCCCCTCAAAAATCATGAGTGAACTGTCTACTCTACTGCTGGAGCCACTCACTACCATCTGGAATGCCTCCCTACGATTAGGCCAATTTCCCTCTGCCTGGAAGGAGGCCCTCCTTGTGCCCATCCTTAAGAAATCAGATGCTGATCCCATGCAATTCAGCAACTACCGGCCCATTTCCCTTCTCCCGAAACCCGCGAAGGTTTTGGAGAAGGCAGTCCAACTACAACTGGCAGAGTACTTAGAGACCTACTCTCTGCTACATGATTCCCAGTCCGGCTTTCGTGCTGGTTACAGTACGGAGACCGCTTTACTAGAGGTTTCGGAGACTGTGCGAGAGTGTGTGGATAGGGGCGAGGAGGCCATGTTGGTCCTCCTCGACCTGTCCGCCGCTTTCGATACGGTGTCCCACCAAATTCTTCTAGGCCGACTGGAGCAGCTTGGACTGAGTGGCACTGCCTTGGCTTGGGTCTGTTCTTTTCTTCTAGAACGCACCCAGAGGGTTCTTCTCAGACCCTTTGAATCTGGATGTAAACCTCTCGAACGCGGAGTCCCACAAGGCTCAGTGCTGAGTCCTTTGTTTTTCAACGTTTACTTAGCCCCGCTGGCCAGGGTGGTGGAGGCATGTGGAGTCAGAGTGATCTCATATGCTGATGACACACAGCTGATATTTTCTTTTAGAGATCCCTCTGACTCCAGCCTCTCCAGTTTCCGCCACTGTCTCGGCGAAATCTGTTCATGGATGTCCTCGAACTACCTACGGCTTAATACTGACAAGACTGAGGTCTTGTTTTTTAATCAAAAAATGACCATTCCACCCCCACTCTGGTGGCCAACGGTACTTAACCCCCCTCCAGTCCCGGTCCACTTGGCCCGTAATCTGGGGTTCATATTTGATGACACCCTTTCCTGTAGCCCTCAAATCAATAAGGTCACTGCGACCTGCTTCGGCAAATTAAAAATGATGAGAAAGATCTTTCCATTTCTGCCAATTGAGGCTCGCAGAACCGTCACTCAGGCATTAATCACCGCCCATCTGGATTATGCCAACAGTCTGTATGCGGGGGCCCCTTTATATCAAATCGAACGCCTGCAGGTGATTCAGAATGCTGCGGCAAGACTGATTGGTAACATCCCATACAGACATTCTATCTCTGCGTTCCGAAGAGAACTCCACTGGCTTCCTATAGCCAACCGTATCAAATTCAAAACGCTTGTTCTGGCCTATCGAGCTCTTAACGGCTCTGGTCCAGAATACTTAAGAAAGAGATTGAGACTGTCCCACTCAGTTAGAGACCTCCGTTCTAACAATCTGCGTCTCATGCTTGTGCCTAGATTCCGGCGCTCAAGAATGGGTGGCAGAGCATTTCCTGTCTTAGCTGCCAAACATTGGAACAGCCTACCGATTGACCTTAGATTCACTCCATCTGAAGCTCTGTTCCGAAGACGCCTGAAAACTTGGCTATTCGCCTCTATTTAGTGTTCTCTTCTCCTCTAGCAGATAATGTTAGCGCCGGGACACCCCCGTTGGGGGTAGCCGTGCGCTTTACAAAATCCATAAATAAATAAATAAATAAATAAAACCCAAACCTACCCCTGAACCCTAAAAATACCCATGTACCCCAAAACCCAAACCTAGCCCACAACCCTAAAATACCCCTGTATCCCAAAACCCAAACCTACCCCTGAACCCTAAAAATACCCCTATACCCCAAAACCCAAACCTAGCCCTGAACCCTAAAAATACCCCTGTACCCCATAACCCAAAACTATATCTGAACCATTAAAATACCCAAAGACCCCAAAACATATACCTCAGTACCCCAAAACATATACCCCTATACCCCTACTTGCCTTATCCAAACATTTTAAAAAAACATGCTTTTACCATTCATGCATTTACAACGAATTTCGTTGTAAATGTATGCGTGGTAAAAGCATATAAAATGTAACGCCATGCGTTATAATGGCATTGCGGAGTCATGGTACTTTCGTAATGAAAGTATGCAGAGTGATGGTATGCGGAAAGAAATTTGCGGAATAATGGGTGTTTATCGTCCCACCTTTTCTTGCCGGCCGCCGGCAGTCGATCTGGGCTCCGCCGGATTCCGCTGTGATGCCGCCTCTGGGAGTTGGGGTCCCTCAGGGCTCTATTTTGAGCCCGACCCTCTTTAACATCATTATGACCCCATTGGCGGCGTTGGTGGAGTCGCATGGTGCCCAGATCGTATCCTATGCGGACGACACCCAGCTCCTCTTCTCTTGTGAGAGAGGAGGCGACTTTGATGGGGAGAGCATTCGGGATTGCCTTGGGGCTGTTTTTCACTGGTTCCATCTAAACAGCCTTAAGTGCAATTCCGACAAGTCCGAAGTTCTTTTCTTTGGGTGCGACATAGAACCAGACTGGCAGACCTGGTGGCCACGGGATATGTTCCCTCCGTCCTGCTCCTCTCAGGTTGCTAAGAATCTGGGGGTGAAGATGGATAACAGGCTTACCTTGAAATCCCAGATCCTGGGGGTGTCGGGCATTTGCTTTGGCATCCTCAGGATGCTGCGGAGGTTCCTTCCTCTGTTATCCGTGGAACACAGGACGCTGACTGTCCAGGCTCTGATTGGGTCCAGGTTGGATTATTCCAACGTTCTCTACCTGGGCCTCCCAGAGTACTTGTTGCAGCGGCTTCAAGTGGTACAGAATGCCGCTGCAAGGGCAATCTTTGGCCTCAGCAGGCGCTCCAGGACCTCGGGCTTGCTGGCAACTTTACACTGGCTTCCTATCCGCAAGAGGATCGCCTTTAAGGCGCTGACCTTGACCTACAAAGCTCTTCACAAGGAGGGAGCCAAGTACCTCCAAAAGAGACTGGTCTTTTACCACCCGACCAGGTCTCTGAGGTCGGAAGCCCTGCACCTTGCTGTTGTCCCCCGGGTCAAGAAAGCGCGCCTCGGAGGCCGCTCTTTTGGACTGCTGGCTTCTCAGCTGTGGAACTCTTTACCACTGGCCCTGCGGGGAGCCACCAGCCTACTGGCTTTTAGGAAAGGCCTTAAAACTTGGCTGTTTATTCAGTAGCCGGTCTTCCGTGAATCTCTGGTCCACTCTTCTGTTAGTTTTTTATCTGGTGTTATGTTTTTTATGTTGCAGTATTGTCTCTTTCTCCTTTAAAGCGCCGGGACACTCTTTTTGAGTAGCCGCGCGCTATAGAAATAAATAAATAACATAACATAACATAACATAACCTTTGAAATCCCCGTAGTTTGTTCAGCTCAGCCAGCCACCCACATGACCATAGGGGTGTTTGGCGGGTGGGCCTTTCATGCCAGCCCATTCTAACCGTCGCTCTGCGCCATCTGGAGATGTTGGCACGGCGGCCAACATCTCCAGCAACATACTCATATTTTTTCACCACCAATTGGAAAAATGCACAGGTCTCTCTCATTGATGCCCAGCACCGACATACACTTTTAGACACACCTCCCACCACAAGTTCTAAAATTGCGAACTTTAGAGATGGGGAGCTACGTTAGAATCTCGGCATCAGCTCAACATCTTGTGATTCCACGCAAATCGCTTTGTCTCCCTGTGCCTACCACAAATCAAATTGTTCTTCTGTAATGTAAATTGTGCTCATGCCATGTTGTCGAGTTCGCGCTATATAATATTGCAAGGAAAATAAAGTAGGGAAACTCGAGTTCACACACTACTGAACGCGCACTCTTAAGTGCATCAGCAGTGCACTGTGAATCGTAGCGTTTCACAGGCCTGTCACAGATAAGAAATGCTATCAAAATGAAATCCTACGAAACAATATACTACTGGCCGGCAGCAATTCATACCCGGACAACGTCGGGACGGGCTGCTAGTACTACTATTATAAAGAGAGAACAGACACCTTTTGGGAAGGTAAACTCGGGAACTACAGCGCCAATCCACACACCCAATACAGCGTTGGAAAGGGCAGTTGCAGCAGAAGGACATAGGCTATGCAGACGCCCACCATATACATTTAAAAGGTAAAAGAACCGTGCCAACAAAGTAATCCCTTGTGGGCGTGTCTGCATTGTGCTCTGGGTGTGTGCTGGGGGCGTGACAATCGCTGGGGGCATTCCGTCACGAGTGTGGTTTTTTCTTCCCAGGTTCTATACATTCCTGCTCCCTTTAAATAGTAATTCAGTGGAGGTCCCATTCTCTTAGAACCACCCCAAGCACAGTTATGGGCAAAAATACAACTAAAAGGCCCTGCAAAGCATTATGGGATAAGATTAGCATAACTTTTAGCATTCATGAAAGGGTTTCAATGTTTTTGAATTTTACTCATCAGGGACATCTTGGGACGACAAGGTGAACTGCAGCTTGATGTATAATATTTTAAATGCTATTGCATTTGCCTCATCAGGGACATCTAGGGATGGCGGGTTGAACTGCAGCTTGATGTATAACATTTTAAATGCTTATTGCATTTGCCTCATCAGGGACATCTAGGGACGACGAGGTAAACTGCAGCTCGATGTATAATATTTTAAATGCTATTGCATTTGCCTCATCAGGGACAACTAGGGACGACGAGGTGAACTGCAGCTCTTTGTAGAATTATTTGGATACTATAATATTCACTTCCCACTGCTAATCTCGTCCCATAATGCTTTGCAGGGGGGGGAGTGCCTGCCTGAGCTACTCATCCACACCACGGAAGGCTTCCGGTACTTGGGGGTCTTTATCACCCGAGATAGGCGGCGCTCCACCGCAAACAATGTCGACAGGGTGTTGGTGGCAGCGAAGGCGGAGATGGATAGATGGAGACCGCTCCCGCTCACCATTTTAGGCAGGGCCGCCCTGTATAAAATGATCCTGCTACCGAAGTTTTTATATGCCCTCCAAAATGAGTACTATCCCTTGCCGACTATGACAGTGCGGAAAATTCATGCTGATCTCCGCTCCTTCTTGTGGCTGGGGAAACAGTCCCGGGTGGCACTCACGACTCTACAGCGCCACCAATATAGTGGGGGAATCTCACTACCTAATCTGGAGGCCTACTACTGGGCAGAACACCTTACCCCGATCAATGATTGGATACACGCCCCGGCTGATCACCCCACTTATGCACTAGAGAGATCCAAATGGGGCAATATGACGGTGCTACACTTCTTATATGGGGGGGTAGGGGGCCGCCAGCTCCTCCCTGCGACTAAGATTACCTTGTCGGCGTGGCGCAGAGCGACGGTTAGAATGGGCTGGCATGAAAGGCCCACCCGCCAAACACCCCTATGGTCATGTGGGTGGCTGGCTGAGCTGAACAAACTACGGGGATTTCAAAGGTGGGACGATATCGGCATCTCCACAGTAGGGGATGTCATAGCAAGGGGGGAACTTAAAACCTTTCAGGCGCTGCAGCAGGACTTTGGCCTCCAGAAAACCCAATACTATAAATACCTACAGTTGCGACATGCGTGGGGGGCACAAAACATATCTCTCACAGACATACCCCAGTTTGCACCACTCGAGGGCCGCCTACTGCAGGAATGGATACAGAGAGGGGCGGTATCTATGACATACAAACCACTGACAAATAACATGTTGGGTGATTTACAGGCTCTCAGGGGGAGGTGGGAGGCGGATGTGGGCACGCTGGAGAACCTGGATTGGGAACTCATACTCATGCACCCGCGAGAAGTGGCCATAAAATCGAGGCTTCGCCTCATACAGTTTAAGGTCCTTCATCGGGCCTACTTTGACAGAGTGAGGCTCTTCCGGATGGGGAGGGTTGCCGACACCTCTTGCTTACGATGCCAGCACCAAACAGGAGATTTCTTCCACATCATTTGGGGGTGCACTGTGATACAGGAATATTGGGACGAGGTCTTCAGTGAATTGAGTGCGATACTGGAGGTGGAGATACCTAAGGACCCCAAACTGGCGCTTTTGGGCATGTCGACGGAGGTGGACATCACACGGCACCTACTCATTTTTCTGCTGTTGGCTTTGGTAGTCGCAAAAAGAGACATAGCAAGATTGTGGGGGGCGCCTGGGAAACCCAACCTGGAGGACTGGAGAAGGGGTTTAGATATGTATATGGCAGCTGAACGAGTTACCTATAAAGCTAGAGGGTGCCCACGAAAATTTCGAAAAATATGGGCTAAGTGGAGGCACTACCATGGATTGGAGTAGGAAGTTGAGACCGATCAGGGAGGAGGGCGGGTGGTAGGGTGGATCACCGGGGTGGTACTTTTGTTGCTGATTCCAGCATAGTTGCTCCCGGAGGGTTCGGGCCATGGGATTGCTTATATTCAATGTCGCACAACTTAGAGGGCAGAGGGAGACTCGGGGGTCGGGGGGGTGGTAGAGAAGGGTGTCACGCTGCTTGGGGGGGAAGTGGAGGGCGGGAAGGGGGGCTTCGAGAAGAGGTCTTCCAGTTGATGACTTTACTTGCAGTTGAGGGGGGTGGGGGGAGTTTGGGGTGAAAATGACAAATGGGTTCGTCATGATGAATGTTATGTAACTATTAAAAAAGTTGCGTAATGACGGGAAGAGCGGAATGTTGACGCTCCCCCGCGATGTCTCGTTTCTTGTACTTATGATTCGCCTGATGCAACAATAAAAAAAAAAAAGAATTTTCATAATGCTTTGCAGGGGCTTGATCTCAAAATCATCACCTCTCTCACTGCTTGCTGGAAGCTAATTTCACTTTTGTGAAATGACTATATGCATTTTAGCATGTAGAAATACTTATTATTTTACCTTGAATATATGAGGTTTCTGTTTTAATAATTGGAAATCTGACGGAACGAAATATTGCGGATTTATTGTACCACGTTTGCGCCAATTCCGCCCACCCCTACTTTAAATACCCCTGCACCCCATAAACATAACCCACCCTTACTCTATAAAATACCCCAACACCCTTAAACACTAACCCATCTTAACCCTATAAATCTACCCAGTACCCCAAAACCCAAACCTATCCCTAAACCCTAAAAATACCCCAAAACCAAAACCTAGCCCTGAACCCTATAAATACCCCTGTACCTCAAAACCCAAACATACCCCTGAACAATAAAATACCCCTGTACCCCAAAACCCAAACCTACCCCTGAACCCTAAAATACCCCTGTACCCCAAAACCCAAACCTAGCCCATAACCCTTAAAATACCCCTGTACCCCAAAACCCTAACCTACCCCTGAACCCTAAAAATACCCCTTTACCCCAAAACCCAAACCTAGCCCAGAACCTTAAAATACCCCTGTATCCCTAAACCCAAACCTAGCCCTAAACCCTAAAAATACCCCTGTACCCCAAAACCCAAACCTAGCCCTGAATCCTTAAAATACCCCTATACACCAAACCCAAACCTACCCCTGAACCCTAAAAATACCCCTATACCCCAAAACCCAAACCTAGCCCTGAACCCTAAAAATACCCCTGTACACCATAACCCAAAACTATATCTGAACCATTAAAATACCCAAACACCCCAAAACATATACCTCAGTACCCCAAAACATATACCCCTATACCGATACTTGCCTTATCCAAACATTTTTAAAAAACATGCTTTTACCATTCATGCATTTACAACGAATTTCGTTGTAAATGTATGTGTGGTAAAAGCATATAAAATGTAATGCCATGCGTTATAATGGCATTGCGGAGTCATGGTACTTTCGTAATGAAAGTATACAGAGTGATGGTATGCGGAAAGAAATTTGCGGAATAATGGGTGTTTACCCTCCCCGTAAGTACATTGGTGGCACGGCGGCCCACATCTCCAGCAACATATTCATATTTTTTCACCATTGGAAAAATGCACAGGTCTCTCTCAGTGATGCCCAGCACCGACATACACTTTTAGAGACACCTCCCACCACAAGTTCTAGAATTGCGAACTTTAGAGATGGGGAGCTACGTTAGAATCTCGGCATCAGCTCAACATCCTGTGATTCCAGGCAAATCGCTTTGTCTCCCCTTGCCTACCACAAATGAATGTGTTCTTCTGTAATGTAAATTGTGCTCATGCCATGTTGTCGAGTTTGCGCTATATAATATTGCATGAAAATAAAGTAGGAAAACTCGAGTTTACACACTACTGAACGCGCACTCTTAAGTGCATCAGCAGTGCACTGTGAATCGGAGCATTTCACAGGCCTGTCACTGATAAGAAATGCTATCAAAACGAAATCCTACGAAACAATATACTACTGGCCGGCAGCAATTCATACCCGGAGAACGTCGGGACGGGCTGCTAGTTTGCTATAAATATCGCTGACATGCAAAGCGGGCCCAAAACCAGTCGCTATCGCCTAAAAGCTGTCGCTAACTGATGTTAGCGACAGCTTGCTAATAGAGCGATAAAAAATCATCGCTTTAGCTGCAAAAAGTGCTGCTAAAGCGGCGATGAAGCCCTTGCTAATATGCCCCCAAGATTTCCCAGGTTCTGTCGGGGGACAGACCGTTATACTGGCCGATGAGGCGGAACAATTAGCATGCGGTAATGATTCCAAGTCAGAATCACTTTGAGTCTTTTGACCTTTGATGTCTGTAGCAAGAGCCCTGTTCCTTCCTGGCCTCACCCTTGCGACTTGGCTTCTTAGGCTTAGGCTGTGACAAAGGTAATAGCTTGGCCAGCTGCTTGCCAATTGCTCAGCCAGTAGCTTTGTCTCCGTATTGCCTTTTGCCTCATGGCTTGGTGAGTGCCAGGCAACCCTGATCCCTGACCCTGGAAGCCTGAGAATGGGAGCTCAGCCTCTGATGAGGGCTAAGACTGAGGACAGAGGTAAGTTGTACACTGGGCTGCCCACTGACAAAGCTGAATGTGGAGGACGTTGGGTGCTGAAATTGTGTGAGGAAGATTAAGAGGAGTAAACCACCCACCCTGCAACCTTGCCTGTATATGTCCTCGGGGGCCACCTTGTATGATCTTCCTGGGGTGCTGGACATTGAGGTTCATGGCCTCACTAAATGCTGGTGATGGTAGTGGTGAGTAATGGCAAGTAGCAGGAGGGGCAACCTGGTAGTTGCTGGTGTGAATCTGGTGTGAGGCAGTACAGGGCTTGCAGGACATTGCTGAGGGAAGGAAAGGAAACAGTTCCTGGGAGGCACGGGCCACAAGCTGCAACAAAGGCCTAGCTCGGTCGCCTTTTTGTTTACATTTTTTAAAATGTATTTTTTTATTAGCTTTAGAAAGTGCGAACTTTGTCAAGGGGCGTCAAGGTACTACGGAAAGGGGCCAACAGACCAAAGTTTCTAGTGTCACGATGTTGAAAGGGTAAACAGCCAAGTCTTCAGGGCTTTATGGAAGAGAGAATGAGTTACCAGTCCAGGGATTGATGTGGGAAGCAAATTCCAGAGTTTGTCCGCAGCCAAAGAGAAGGCTCTGCCCCTCCATCTCATTTTCCTAAAATTCGGAACTACCAGCAAATTCTTGCTGGCGGGTCATATCTATTTGAGGGGACATATCTTTGAAAGAGCCTTTGATGTGTTCAGACCCAGTATTATAGAAAGCCTTATGAGCAAGAAAGAGAGCTTTGAATGCAATTCTCCGGGCAAGGGTTAGCCAATGCAGCTTACTGATGGTAGCCGACACTGAGTGATATCTGGGAAGATCCATTACCAGCCTGGCAGCAGCTTTCTGCACCAGCTGAAGTCGATGAATCAGGGCTGTCCATATTTTCCTGTGCAGACGACTCACAAATCATTTTCTCTCTCTCCATGAAGAGCATCGGAAGTTCTTCTCCCCTTCACCTGGGTCTGAGCAAAATAGCAATCATGGATGCAACAAAACGACCTCAAATTAAACAGTGAGAAACAAGTAACTCTGGAGCCCTCAACATTGGCCTTGCAAAATGGGCACTCTTCCCACACCCTCTCGCCAAGCTGCCAATCTGGGTTTCATTATTGATGATTCACTAAATCTGCACCCCCAAAAAGTCAAAGTAGCAGCAACATGCTTTACCATACTAAAATGGTTAAAAAACAAATATGCTGGATGTTACCAGAATCCACCCAGAAAACCATAGTCAACGCCTTGATTACGTCAAGGCTGGACTACGGAAATGTGCTTTATTTAGGCTCAAATAAGGAGGTAACCCATAGGCTACAGATGGTGCAGAATTCTGCGGCTAGGCTTCTATGCCGAGTTCCCAGAGTAACATCTATCTCAGGTCACCTACGTAACTTGCACTGGTACAGAGTGGACAGCCAAGTCAATTTCAAAGCCCTGAGCTATATGCACAAAATCAAAACAGAAAATTCACCCCAATATCTTCAATCTTTGGTCTGTCCTTATTTCCCCTCTCGTAACCTCCGCTCCTCCACCCAGGGGAAATTCACAATTCCCAGAAACAAATTATCTCGGATGGGCGGAAGGTCCTTCTCTTATCTGGGCCCCTCAAAGTGGAACACTCTGCCTACAGATCTACGTAACGACACTGACTACGTCCATTTTCGCAAATCCCTGAAGAAATGGCTTTTAAATAAATGGCTTGCTAGCTTATACTACTCTGTCTGGGATCTGCTTTTGAGCTGGGAAATCCTTTTTGGGTAGCTGCTGCGCATTACAAATCTAATAATAAATAAAATAAAAATGCACAAGCCCCTGATACCCAAGTAGAGGGCATTACAATAGTCCAATCTGGACAGCACATGGAACACAACTGCCTGTTTTCAGGGGTAGGAAAGAAATTGGGAGATCTTTCTCAGAGTCCTATGAATCCCAAAACTGGTGGAAACCGTTCTACTAATCTGGGGCCCAGGGAGAGGAGCTTGTCAATAATGACAGCAAGACTTTTAGAGCTAGACCCGGGGCGGGGTCAGGGGCCAAGCGTGTCCGGCCACCAGGCCTCTGCCCAGATATCCTGATGGTTTCCAAACACTAAGACCTCAGTTTTGTCCCCATTGAGTCTGAGATAGTTCTCTACCATCCAGGAGGCCACTTCTTGCATGCAGGTTTTAAAATTCCTTGCCGAGGCTTCTACGCTGTTAGTAATAGATACCATAATTTGAGTGTCATCAGCGTAGCATAGCACTTCAAGTCCAAAAGATTTTACTACCCTGACAAGAGGGATAACATCAACGTTGAGAAGGGTCAGGCTCAATGAGAATCCCCGAGGGACTCCGCTGATCAGCTGATTAGGCCCTTAATAGAGTTGGCCCATCTTCACTCTTTGCGACCGGTCCATAAGAAATGAGGTGAGCAAGTTCAGGGCCGAGCCCTTGATCCCTATTTCCTTAAGCCTGCCCACCAATCTTAGAGGAGAGATAGTATTGAAAGCCACTGTAAGGTCCAGAAGGATCAGTAGTGTTGGATGACCTACGTCAGCCTGACACCGGATGTTGTTGAGTATCGAGGTTAACGCCGTCTCAGTACTGTGATCACTTCTGAACCCATGTTGTGATCCATCGAGCAGCTGATGTTCCTCCAAATAGGAACTGAAATAAGAACTCAGGTGTTTCTCCAATATTTTAGCTGGAACTGGTAAAGGGGAGATGGGATGGTAGTTTTTTTTTAACTCAGTAGGATCCAAAGAAGGCTTTTTTAAAAGGAGTTTAACCACCACAGTTTTCCAAGAGATGGGGTACTGGCCAGAAGGAATAACAGTATTGTATTAAGTAATGAGGTTAGATGAGGAACAATAACCTCCCTTCGTAATTTCAGAAAAGAGCAGGACTCCAACGGGAACCAGACTTGATTCCATTTAGCAACTGATCTGTGTCCTCCTGCCGTAGAGGAGGGAAGGAGAATAAATTACCTTCCTTTACATGCGTAACCAAATGATCCACAACCGAAGAGTGCAATGAGGGGCCTACATTGATTACGCCAACATTTAGGAGTTCCAGGGAGGAATATATTTCCGTAATTTTAGACCGGAAAAAAGTCGCCATTCTATCGCAGAGGTCCTGGGAGAGGTCAGTGTAGGCAGTGACTGAGGGGGCCAGGAGAGACTTAATCACAGTAAAAAGTTCCCTTGGAGACCTTAAAGACTCAGTCACATTTAGAATAAAATAATATTTTTTCCTCTGTGATGGCAATTTTGTATTCCCTTAATTTAAGCTTGTGCAAATCTCTTTCGGGAGAGTTGTGACCGCAGCGCCATTTCTTTCTTGATGTCGGCATGCTTGTCTACGTTTCCTCAGTCTCTCTGAGAACCAAGGCGCCAAGGACCATTTTCTTACGGCATAATCAGCCACGGTGCGTCCATTGAGGCGTAGGGGCATAGCACCACCAGCCACATGGACCCGCATCGCGGCCGCCGCCGCAATCCTTTCAATAAATTACTCTGTACTAGTACAGAGTAATTTATTGTAAGGATTGCGAGTCAGCCGCCGGGACACACCCAGAGATTTTGCTGTGCGCAAGGGGTGGTGGCCTGCTGCAGCTTGAGTGGCAGTACACTCAGGCTGCAGCAGACAGACCGTAGTGCGCAAGTTGTGTTCCAACTTTCGCAAGCATGCGCACTACAGTACCCCAGTGGAACCCTGCAGGGACTTCTCTGCCTGCTGTAGCCCGGGTTTGCAAGGGGCGAAAGGGCGAGCACCAAATGTGCCCCCCTAGCCAATCCTGGAGGTGCATGCAGTGCCAGGATTGGCTGGTCCACCCCGCAGCATCCATCATTGGATGCCGCGCGTGGGGGTGGCACACCTTGCTCACGTCACGCCACACCCGGATGCAACGCCTCCATTTCTCCTCGCGGGTCTGCTTTCTTCAGACTGGCATCAACCCCCAGCAAGGACTCAGAGGCGGCAGGAGAGAGAAGCGGAGGTTAGTCAGAAAGAGGCATGGGTGGAGGGAAAGCTGCCACACACACCCCACTGGCAGCCCTCGAGCACGCCAGCCTCCACCACAAGGTAGGTTGGTAGAACTTGTACTTGTTGTTTATATCTTTGTTTTAATTGGGGTTTGTGCTTGTTTTAGGTTTGAAACCTGGCATACGGCAGCGGAGGGTGGAAGCACGGGCTGGGGTTGAGAGCGGAGGGACGGGCAGGGTGTGTGAGCTGGAGAGTCCTCCATGAGAGCCGCTGCCACCGTATGGGGAAAGCCATGAGAGGGCCTCCTGCAGCACTACTGCCCGGACCCCTCATGAGTATTTCTGTGAGTGCAGATCTATCAGTCTCTTTCTTTCCTGTGAACAGTACAGCAAGTGTAAGGCCTTGTGCAGGGACAAGATAACATACATTAAAAGATAGAACTCACAAACAATTAACCAAGAACTAAAACACACTGTAACAAACCAGGCACAACATGTCTCACGTACAAAAGGATAGAGTTCTGCGGAAGAGACACTCTGGACTGCAAGTCCAGAATCCGAAGGCAAAACTAGAGCATCAAAACCTGGCTTTAATGGAATTTGTTCTAGAATTAACGGCAAAAAGAAAAGAACTACAACTATTCTAGCGCTGACATTCTCTCCCACCCTGCCCCATGCTGCAGCGCTATATCACTGCAAAATAATTAATTATGGTTATTTTTACGCTCTCAGTTGGTAAGCAGCCGCTTCGAAGCACACATAAAAATTCTAAATAGATTAAAAGAATGCACGCTGCAGACTGTGGTTAGTCCATGTTTGCCCCTTGGCATGCACGCCGGGGTTGTTGCCCAAGTGGGCCCAGCCGGACCCTTCAGTGACGTGGTTGCACAAGGCATGCTTCCTACCCCCCCCTCAGGTCACGAGACGCAGTTGCCTAAGCTCAGCCACCCCTAAAGTTGTGGTGGCGCGTGCTTCCTTCCTGACCCCTCGGGCCTCGGGCCCCATGGAGAAATGTTTCCCAAGCCTCCTTCACTGCCTCCCGTAACAACACAACCCCCAATGGCCCCGCCCACCTGGCGTCCACTCCACACACTGCTTTGGTGGCCACGTTCGCTGCCAATGTGTGAGTATGCGGAGCGAAGCCTGCAGAGGGCGGTTGAATCTTCGTCAGGGTCGATTCCGATGTTCTACCTTGTAAGGCCGAGAACTGTAGTAGCAATAATAACACTCATTGTTTATCACTTTTTTGGGGCTGGGCCATACCCTAGATTTATGATCGTAATTGTATTATACATTCATTGTCTCTAATTATCTCATCTCAGTTAGGGTTCAGTAATCAGTGGAGCTGGATTTTCGGGCGGTAATACAACATCGAGGTCACTCTCTGATGCTGGGTGAATCGGGACTTTCTGTCGCAGCATGGGTAATACCGCAGGACTCGAAATGGTGATCATTTTGAGCAGGATGTCCTGTTTCCACGCAAATGGGTATTTAGAGGCCAATAGTAACGAGGGCTTTGGAAGTGACATCTCTACTTTTCTGTAATATGAACATGGCATAGGTACTCAACTGTAATAATGTATTACAGTTGAGCTGTAATAGTACCATGAATGCTTCTAATGTAGACACTGTAATGTAACTTCCTAGGCAGAACATGTATATGCCTCTTAAACGACCAAAGGATAAGGCCCTTCTTCATGGGGAAAATGTTCTCCTCCTGGGGAAAAAGAAAGAAGTGTGTATTTGCCTAGTAGCAAGAGGTGTCTGGCCCAGCTTCACAGTCGTACTACTTACTGGGCATGTTGGTGAATTCCCAGAGGTTTGACAGCCAGTTGGAACAGAGAGGGCAGGTGTCTGTGGAGGGAAAGCATGGCTGAGCGCTGACAGTGAGAGTCGATGGTGCTGACATGTTATTACGTATACGGTATAACAGTCATGCCTGAGCCACTGCCTGACATAGCCATCCCACAAAGGCATAGTTAACACCCTCCATGATATACAGCGTATTCAGTTAACTCACAAGACGAGCCCTCAGGGTACTTTTCAATATTAGTAGGGTCATATTAAGTAGAGAAAGGTTAGTGCAGACTAATTCATCACAGACTGCATTACATATCCTTTGCCTTGATTCAAATATGGCAACAAACCGTGTTTGGGTTTTAACGATAGCCACCTGCGGGCTATCAACTCGACTTGCATCCAAATCTAAACTAATAATATCTTTGTCAAGTCCTTCAGCAGCCGGTTAAGTCTCCGGGTTGTTAGGGGCCTTTTGTTCTTTCTTCGTGGTCGTGGGTGGTGTTTATTTTTCCACCATTTTGTTGTGCTTTAGCTACGGGCATTCCTGACTGAGAGCAGCTTGTTATTTTTGGAGCTTTGGAAGTCCCTGCTCTAGCCAGTTTGGCACCAGTAGTTATTGTAGTGCTTAGTAGACCCCAGCACGGATACCGAGGGATTGGCCTGGGACCAACCCCTTTCCTCATTTCAGGCAACATCAGTCGTCATGATAGTTTATTAAATGCACCTGACCTAAATATTTACCTATGTAGAAAACTACATCAATAGAGTGCAAGACTGTAGATGTTGCATACATTTTTTTCTGTGGCATGTCAATCATAAGTTCTAAATAGAAAAACCGGAAAAAAGGAATGACTTTGGTTGCATCTTGCCACAATATATTTTTAACAGTACAATAATACAGAGTCCAATTATCTATATTATCAATGGTGCACACAGTTTTACTCTTTTCAAACAACAGCGGTCCCATGCATTCATTAATAAAAGGAACAATAAATATAGACAGAATCAGTTCTATATTCCGAGTGACATGTCCAGCCGGACAGAGGTCTTCAAGTTTACTCAATAGACAATTTCAATTCAAACAGAATACCTTCAACTGATCACCAGTGTGGTACACAAGCCTGTGCCCAACACTAACAGATCCAATATAGAAGGTAAGTTTACAGACAAAGAAGGGCTTTTAAGGCAGACAAACGTTTTCTGTGTAATAAATACAGTTGTACAGAAAATTCAAAGAAACACCATTACATCACATAGCAATCACGTTTTGTATAGGGTGTTACAAAGGTCGACGGCATTTCGGTCCCCCTATTAATTATAGGGACCATCATCAGGACATTAGAATTATGCCTTAACGTTGTTTAGCCTCTAATTGCCTAAAGAAGAAAAATAGAAGAAAGGGAATCACATTTATTTGGAGAAAGACCGACATGGTTTAAGGTAGGTGACTTTGTAGTGAAAGTGAACCAGTGTACAAAACGGCGGTCGTCAACGTGAAGGTGACAAAAGCAGGTGTCTCTAGACAGGTGGCTCTAGTTAGTACGGTGGAGCTCAGGACGGACGTAACCATGCTTGTCACGTGCAAAGCGGCGAGTCTAGTGATGCGGACAGTAATAATCGGAACCAAGGGTTCCAAAATGGTGAATGGATAGGAACAAGCAGAGGGTAATTGATTACCCTTCTAATTAGCGGGGCAGCGTAGAATGGATAGGAACAAGCAGAGGGTAATTGATTGCCCTTCTAATTAGCGGGGCAGCGTAGTGAGCTGGTTGTGATTATAGTCATGCTCGTGGGGTGATTTACGGGGAGCAGCGGGGAATTTTGTTCACTGGAGATCGCTGGAATTGTACTGGTGCGCTTCGATTCATGCCGAAGGGAGTATGCCGAGAGGGAATCGAGGTGGTTATGCTCATTCAGTAGTGATCTCCGGAATTATACTAGTGCTCTTCGATTCATGCCGAGGGGATACGGAATTCCATAAGGTAACTCTTTGAAAGAAGCTTACCCGGGCACACATGTGTAGCCGGCTAGGAGGAGTACCAGAGAATCAATACCGTAACCCTAAAATAAGGAATAACGGTTCAATATGGGAGGCGGGGAGTAGTCGAGTAGGCGCCAGTGATCGAAAGTATAATCTTACCAAAATAAGGGTGCTCAGCGCGCCGCGGTATAATAACTTGTTCCAACGGTGCCAGGGACTGCCTGTTGAGAAACAACGGCCATCAGAATTGTGCAGAAGTGTCTTACTGATTACAGGGGGCCGTGGGCTGTGCAGCACTTACCGGATTAGTCGGAGGTTTAGTGAGTGCCTGGCGTGCTCGGCGAGGTGGCGCATAGAGTTACAACAAGGTAGAGTGAAACTGATTGGTTAGGGGGCGCGGCTGAATCGAGAACACAAATGACGGACAAATGTCTCGGAAGCCATACTGGAAGAGGCAAGGTTTAAAAGAATCAATGACGTGCACAGTGCGTAGTGAATAGTGGTAGTGGAATTAAAATTAAAATTGCGTAGACAATCAAAAAAACAATCAAAAAGACAGCCCATACCATGGCATCTAGATAAATTAATCTAGGGGTACGGAAAGGTAAAGGACAGAGTATGAAGATTCAAAAAACAGAGCACAAATCATTTAACATTTAGATGAGGGCAGTCCACTCCTCTTGAACGTTTAGGCCGGAGTTTAGACTGTCCGTTTTCAATATCCATCGCAACTCCTCTCTGTTGAGCATTCGGGTGAGGTCACCACCTCTAGGTGGGATGACGACTTGAGTGATCACTGTCTAACGTATGTCATTTTCCGTGTGGTCACTGTTGACAAAATGTTCGACCAGAGGAGCATTCGGTGTTTTACAGCGAATCCGACTTCGATGCTGAGAAATTCGCAGCTTTATTTTCTGCTTGGTCTGGCCCACATAAATTAGGTTGCATGGACAAAAGATGACATTAATGATATTACAACTGTTACAGTTGGTAAAAGTCTTTAGTTCATGTTTCACCTCTTTGTATACAAATTCTTTGGAGTCAATTGAAAAATCACATACCACACATGAACCACACTTAGAATGACCACGGAGAGGGGGTAGTGACCAAAGATCGTGAAGGGTGGTATTCTTTACGTTACTAGTCGGTAAAGTTGCCCTGACTAGATGGTTTTTCAAATTCTTGTTTTTCTTAAATGCAAAGAGGGGGGATTTCCAATTAAGTGACCCAGAGTTCAATATGTGCCAATTTCTTTTGATGCTCTTTTTTTTTTTTTTTTGGAAACCTTTATTTATAGATGCACAATACACAGCGTCTGCCTACAACCCCACGGGCCGGCCGCTATGACATAAACGGATGGTTGAAAGGAAATTTGGAGACAGTACGTTGTGAAAGCAATCACTCGAGTCTACATTGTTAAATGGAACATAGCACCATATCAGATAGGATGAAAAAAGGTTTAATTTTATGATTTTGTCGAAAAGAACAACAACACACAAACACATGGTATCATACTGGCAAGGGTCGCAGGAGGGGGGGGAGGGGGGGAAAGAACGCTAATAAATAAAGGAACGCATATGGCGAGGGGGGGGCGAGCACGAGGGAGAAAGCAAAGGCTATACTGGAAATTGGAAACGGAACGTCAATCATGGAGAAGAGGGGAGAGGAACCTCATAGTCAAGTGGGGGGGAGCAAATGTCTCCGCTGTACGAATTCCACTGAGCCCAGACCCTGGACCATTTCTTGGGATGCCCCCGAGCCTCATATACAGTTTTATCTCGGAACATGCACGTGTCCATGTTCTCTTTCCAGGCACTGAGCAATGGTAACCTAGGGGAGCCCCAGAGCTGCGCTATATCTCTCTTAGCGACCATGTTGCCCAAAGTAACCCAAAGTGTCTGGGCAGCATTGCAATCCGAAGGTTCCCACACATTGAGCAGGCAACGTCGTGCTTCGGGAAGGAGGGGGATCCCGGTGACACGACCCATAACATCATGTACTCTAGACCAAAAGGCCGCAATCATCGGGCATTCCCACAGAACATGAAGGAAGGTACCATCCATACCACATCCACGCCTGCACCGTCCATCCGAAACCAAACCCATTCGTACCAGACGCATTCCGGTCAAATACACACGGTGGAGGATCTTCAGCTGGACAAAACGAAGCCGAGCCGGGATAGCCACCTCCTTAGGGGAGGATATAGCTGACTGCCAGTCCTCGTCGTCGAGTTCGAGCCCGTCAGCCGTCCAGGAAGCACGAAGTTTCTCAAGTTGGTCAGCCCTGTTATTGACAAGCTTTTTATATATTAAGGAAATAGTGCTATCGGGGACATGGCCGTCTAATATACGATCCTCCAAAGGGGAGGACTGCGGGATATCGGTACCAGAGGGAAAGACGGAGGATAAGGCATGTCGAACCTGCATATACCGGAAATGCTCCCTATCATCTAGCCGGTATTCCAGTTTCAATACCTCGAAGGATTTCACAGCGCCCGTGCCCACAGATCCTCCACCGTACTGATCCCAATCATGTCCCATTTCTCAAATCCTTTCGTCTTCCACAGATTACCCAACCGATCCGAGTCATACAGTGGCGTCATATGCGTCAGCTTACCACCCCAGCCCGTGGCCACAGTAGCATCTCTCCATGCCCGCACTGCACACTTCGTCGGGCCTGTAAGGAGTCGAAAGGGTGACTTTGAGTACAGAGCCCTATTAAAGTTGCCACCGGGCAGTAATAGTTTATCCAAAGCAAAGGCGGGGGCAGGTTCCGAAGAGTACGTCGCATGGTTGATAGCGCTCTGGTGCGAGGCCCAGTAATAACGTCTAATATCCGGCAACGCAATACCACCGTCATACCATGAGAGGGTGAGCTTGGACAAGGCAATACGGGCACGACCATCCCAAATCAGTTGTCGCTGTAAACTCTCAACCTAACGGAAGTAGCGAGCAGGGACAGGATCGAAAAAATTCTGCAGGGCGTAAAGAAATCGGGGGAGCGACATCATTTTGAAGAGTGCCGCTCGGCCCAATGGGGATAGGGGCAACTCACGCCACCGTCGCACGTCCTGCTTGAGTCTGCGGAGCGGAGCATACAAGTTCCGCTCATAGCGGACCGAAGAGACCGTAGAGACATAGATCCCCAAATATTTGAAGCCGTCAGTCACTACCGATATGGGGAACCTGCGAGGCAGAGGTGGCAACGCCCCGGCTATAACGTAAACACAGGACTTGGTCCAGTTGATGACTTATACCGAGTTCTTACCAAAGGACGTAAGAACATCGAAGAGGACGTTAAGCGACTTTTGAGGGGAAGTAAGATAGAGAAGGATGTCATCAGCGTACAAGGAGACACAATCCTCAAGATCTGGAGACCATCGGATCCCCTTAATAGAGGGTTCCCACCGAAGCCACGCAGCAAGGGGCTCAAGCGCCAATGCGAATAGAAGCGGGGAGAGCGGACAGCCCTGACGAGTGCCACAGCCTAATGGGAAGGGGTCAGAGCATATACCATTTACCACTACTTGAGCCAATGGTCGTTCGTAAAGGAGCCTGACCCATGCGATGAAGTTAGGACCAAAGCCAAACTTAGCGAGAGCCGCCCAAAGGTAGGGCCATTCGATAGTGTCGAAGGCCATAGTGGCGTCCAAGGAGGCGACCACTGCCGGCTCGGCGAGAGTTTGAGCCCTCGCGAGAACACTGTGGAGCCTACGCAGGTTAAGGGCCGTGTTCCTATGCGGGATGAAACCGGATTGATCCGGATGGATCAAGTCGCATATCACCTTCAGCAACCGATTGGCCAGAACCTTGGCCAGGATTTTGGGTTCCGCGTTCAGCAGTGAGATGGGGCGGTAGGAGGTGCAGCGGGCACGAGGCTTGCCATCCTTATAAATGACCACTATGGTAGCTAGGCGCTGCTCGAGGGGGAGGCTTCCAGCCTCAACCGCCTCGAGAAACATGTTGCGCAGATGGGCGGCCATTTTGTCCGGACAAAGTTTGTAAAGTTCGATGGGCAACCCATTTGGGCCCATCGCCTTTCCCGAGCGTAAAGATCGGATAGCAAGGGCAATCTCATCGACGGTAAAGGGGGCCTCCAGGACAAGACCATCTTCCTCCGAAACAGTAGGCAGGGCTATATCTCGCAGTAGCAGCCTGGAATCAGCCTCATCCCGATCACTAACCGGCGTATAAACCTTCCGGAAGTGATCCACAAAGCAATCAACAATTTCACCAGGGTCGGAGACACTCTCACCGGATTCGCGAACAATGACAGGCACAACACGACTCGCTCGTTCAGCCTTATCCAGCCATGCCAGGAGCTTGCTAGCTTTGTCACCCACATCATACAGTCGGCCTAGTTGATTAGCTCGCATCAGCTTAGCAGCATCAGTGACAGAAGCTTTGTAGTCAGCTTGTTTTAGTTCCAAAGTGTGCAACAATGCAGGCGTGTCATCCCCACCCAGCTCACTTTCAAGCGCAGTGATCTCAGTTTCAAGGGCCTGAACAGCCTCCCTCTTTACCCTACGCTCAGCAGCAATGAGTGATAGAGCGGAACCCCTGATAACCGTCTTGAAGGCCTCCCAAAGAGCAGAGGGGGAGGTGACCGAGCCAACATTCTCATCAAAGTAACAATCAATTGCCTTCACCAAATCTGAGCGGAGCCGGGGGCTTCGGAAATGCCAGGAAGGGACCGGGGGGATCCTGTTACCAAGTAGACCACCCACCGAAATCTTAATCATCAAGGGGGAATGGTCAGAGATACCCCGGGGAAGATGTCGTACCTCCCGGACAGTGGACAGAGTGGAGGCTAACATGAAAAAATAATCTATACGAGAGAGGCTGCTATGCACACCAGAGTGAAAAGTATACTGCAGCAGTGAAGGGTGTAGTGAGCGCCAAACATCCACCAGGCCAAAAGTATCAGCCATCTCATTGAGCCACATCTGGGATGGCAGCAGAACTCTAGGGGGAAGCCGATCACATTCACCAGACATAACAGAGTTGAAGTCCCCGCCCATGATTAACAATCCATCAGGAAGGCCAAGAAGAGTCCTGCCAAGATCGGCATAGGTGGTAGCCTGCAATCCCGGGGGAATATAAACAGCAACCAGCACAATTTGTTTGCCCTCCCACCT
The DNA here is from genome assembly GCF_964263255.1 of Lissotriton vulgaris. Classification (NCBI taxonomy): domain Eukaryota; kingdom Metazoa; phylum Chordata; class Amphibia; order Caudata; family Salamandridae; genus Lissotriton; species Lissotriton vulgaris. The sequence continues at coordinate 2,214,151 of NW_028250362.1, read as the reverse complement.
CCCAGAGACAGCAGCATACCGCCCGCGGTCGTCAAGTATAACTTCGTCAATAGCAAGAGCTAGGGAGGACTTCACCATGATACCCACTCCCCGGGACCCAGAGGTGAAACCAGCATGTGCGACCAGGCGGTAACCCCGGCGGTCGAGGGCCTTACAAGCATTACCGATTAAGTGGGTTTCCTGAAGGAACACAACATCAGGGGCATGGCGCCTCAAAAATTGTAACACAATGCCCCGCTTTATCCTGTCACCCAACCCGTTGACGTTCCAAGGAAGAACCCACATTTCACCCCCCCCATCGCGGCAAAAGAAATCCACCCCAACCCCCCCTCCACAACCCCAAGTTCGGAATAATTGCAATCAGTGAAATACCATGAAAAATGAAACAAAACAAACAAAACGAAACACAACCAAGTCCCCAGGACCAGCCCCCAAACAGAAACCCGTTACAACACCCCCCTCCCTGCACCCCTGCTGACTAAAAAGCCACCCCCAACTGCAGTGTTCCTGTCGCCCCATCTGATCTACACAAAGAACCCCCCGAGGAGGAAGGGAGAAATCACCCGTTCCCGCACCGCCACGGGCATAAACATAGAACACACAGTTAAGTTACTCTGTACAGTACGTAGTCTCAATTCGGACCTCCGGGGGCCCATATTACTCCTGGGCCGTTGCACCACCTTCCGCACCGCCAGGGCCACCGCTCTCAGAGTCATCTGTCGGCAACGAGTCTAACCAGTCGGCAGCACGCTCCGGCTGATCAAAAAAGTAGGCACGTTCTCTGAACTCAATCCGCAGTCGGGCTGGAAACAACATGGCATACTTCAGTCCCCGGTCCCTCAGGCGACGCTTCACTCCGAGAAACCCAGACCGTTGTCGTTGCACTTGGGGAGTGAAATCAGGGTAGATGGAGATAGAGTTATTGTCATATTTCAACGGGCCGTGTTTACGGGCGGCCTGCAGGATAGCGTCTCTGTCTCGATAGTGAAATAGCCTTGCAATGATAGGCCTCGGCGGGCCTCCTGGTTTCACTTGTCCTCCTGGGAAACGATAAGCGCGCTCTACGTCAAAGAACTTACTGAGTCCAACCGGAGCAAGTTTAGCAACGATAAGTTCTTCGACCAATAAGTCGATCGAGGCAGCACCATCACTTTCCGGCACTCCAACTAGGCGTATGTTGTTCCGCCTGGCCCTGTTGTCATAGTCCTCCATACGTTTAAGCAGCAGATCATGCGAGGAACGCAGATTCCCAATCTCAGATTGCGCCTCCGCCATGTCAGTCACTAGACTCGACGCCTTCAGGTCTAGTGCCTTCACTCTCTCGTTCGTTTTGGCTAGATCGGCTCGAATAAGAGTAACATCCACGGCCACCGTGTCTATCTTGGACACAATGGCTTCGTATTGCTGACTCATATCGGCCTTAAGTCCAGAGATGGCAGCCAATAGGTCTTGGAGCGATACTTCAGAGGAAGACGACATGTCCGTTTGTGGTCCTTCAGCGCCCACGCTGGTGACACCGGGGGAGCCTCTCGGCTGGGTGTAGCGTTCGATCATATTGGACTGGATCGACCCCCCCCCCGGGTTACAGTCTTCCTGCGCTTTTCGACCTCGGGTTTTGTCGCCATGTTGCAGTCAGTGACGGCCGAGAACCCAAAGGGGGCAGTGGGACGGAGAAGAGTCCAGAAACTCCGAAGTATAGTCCGAAGAGGGAATACCGCAGGCCTCCTTGCCAGCCCAAGGATGGAAAGTGTGCACTGTGAGGGCAGCGGCGAAGACAGAGTAGGAGGAGACAGAGACAATGAGGCCGGAAACCGAAAGTGAAAGTGGTACACCACCGGTGGGCCAGATGCCAGGCAGCCGTTGTTGTTGCATTACAGCTCGGCCATAGTAGGCAGCCGAGACCCCGGTTGCGTCTGTGGGCAGGCCAGAGAGTTGAAGACGACAGAAAAATGGTCTCCGAGGTCCGATTTCGACCAAAAAAGGATCGTCAGCATCAGTGAGAGTAGCACTCCAAAAGCCCGTCGAAGTGATCAGGATAATTGCAGGATAGATAAAGAAGGGCGGCGCGGGTCTCGGGAGCTCTCTGCTCACGCGACCATCTTGGATGCCCGCGTAGCTCCTCCTCTTGATGCTCTTTTTAACCCGATTGGAGACAGTGGAGAAGGTAGTAACACACACTGTTAAGTCGGAGGTTTGTTTAGGCTTAGGCTCTAACAGTGTTTCACAAGGGTTAATACTAGGCCCTTTTCATCGCGTTTTTAATTAGGCGCCTTGGGTAGGCTTTGGATTTGAGTTTGTTGAGCAGTATATTTGCCTCACTAAAGTAGCCCTCTTTTTTGAAACAATGTCGCCTAAGCCTAAGGAATTGGGAATATGGAAGACTGTCCCTTAAGGCCCTAGGGTGACAGCTATCATAGCTCAGCAGGGTATTCCTTTCAGTCGGTTTGCGGAACAGGGACGTATATAGTAAGCCATCCTGATGTTGGATTGTAAGGTCAAGGAAGGGAATACTGGTCTTGCTATGGGTCAAAGTAAAGGTGAGACCGTTACAGTTATTATTGAGCCAGTGTAAAAGTCCCGGGAAATCCTCAGTAGACCCACCCCAAATGAGGAAAATGTCATCTATATAACGTTTCCATGTGAGCAATCCCTGATGGAATGGGTTGCTATCAGAAAGGATGGTATTGCATTCCAGCCAATCCATATACAGGATCGCCAGAGTGGGAGCAAAAATTGCCCCCATAGATGTTCCGCGCACCTGCTAGTAGTATTGTGAGTCATACATAAAGAAGTTCTGTGTAAGACAGATCTCTAAAAGTTGAACTATAAACAGAGTGGGGACCCTGTGTGGACGTGATCTTGTGTTTAGAATGCTCTCTATGACGAGGAGTGAGGCTCTCTGAGGGATGTTCGTGTAGAGAGACTCCACGTCTAATGTGCAAAGAGTCTCATTTTCTGGATGGTATGGATGATTTTCAAAGAGATTAATCATATGCATGCTATCTCTGATGCAACATTTGGTAGCTGGCACAAATTCCCTCAAAAAGAAGTTGACATAATGACCTAATGGCTCCAAGACCGATCCACAGCCAGATACAATAGGCCTACCAGGAGGATCCACCAACCTCTTGTGGATCTTTGGCAATGTGTAAATGACCGGGGTTCTTGGGTTGGAGATATTAAGAAAATTATATTCATGTTTACTTAAGAAACCATTGTCCAATGCGTCAGTGGTCAGTTGCTTCACCACGGTTTGTATGTCCTTAGTGGGGTTAGTAGGGAGTTTGCAATAATGGTCCGTATTAGAGACCTGGCGTAAAAGTTCATTTTTATAGTTCCCAATATCTTTTAGCACTATCCCTCCGCCCTTATCTGATGGTTTGATAATCATGGTGGTTTTATTTTTAAGAGTAGAGATGGCAGATTTCTCTTCCAGTAAGATATTGTAGGGTATGAATAAGTGTGCCTTTTCTAGTTCGGAAATTTCTTTTAGAATAACCTTTTCAAATGTAACAATTTCTTTTGGGATCATGTTGGCAGTGGGGGAGAAAGTTGAGGGAGGTCTGAACGGGGTAACCACACTTTTGAATTCTGAGGGATTAAGTTCAAAGAAAGCCCTTAACCGCAATTTACGAAAAAAGCTCATTAACTCTGATTGGAGGTTCCAAAAATCAGGGTAAGTAGTGGGGACAAAGGATAACCCCTTACTTAAGATGGAGGATTCCTGACTTGAAAGAGTGTGGTTGGATATATTAAAGATAGGAATCATATCCAAAGTGGTATTGTTAGTTACCATTGATAAAACGTTCTCCTGGCGGGTTGTGCCATCTGTGTTGTTGCTTTACTCTCCCTCTCTTTGGGGGTTTGGAGTTGTCTCTGGCTAAAAAATGACTCTGATTGCGCGTGGGGCCACTCTGTCCCTCACCGGGATCTGAACTGTCAGACGATTCAGCAGAAGAATCAGTGAAGCCAACAACAGTGTTTCTTCTGTTGAAGACAGCCCATACCATGGCATCTAGATAAAATAATCTAGCCCTTCTTTGTCTGTAAACTTACCTTCGGTATTGGATCTGTTAGTGTTGGGCACAGGCTTGTGTGCCACACTGGTGATCAGTTGAAGGTATTCTGTTTGAATTGAAATTGTCTATTGAGTAAACTTGAAGACCTCTGTCCGGCTGGACATGTCACTCGGAATATAGAACTGATTCTGTCTATATTTATTGTTCCTTTTATTAATGAATGCATGGGACCGCTGTTGTTTGAAAAAAGTTAGTTCCCCGAGGTCCCTTGTTGCCTTAACTTGGGGCCCCTTGTTGTTGTAAATATAACTGTGCGCAATCAACTGATTGCAAGGGTTTTTGCCTTCCTTCCACTTTTCCCTAGTGGTTACTCGCCTTCCTACCCAGGCACGAGCGGGTTTTATACTTCCTTTCTCAACCTTTTCTCACAGTCCCTTCCCTTAACGCAAGGCCGGAATCTGTTATGTCTGATACAGCCCCTCTGTATTCACTTGAATACATTCACAAGATCTGCGCAGGTCCTTCCCTACTCACTGACCAAGAAGAATCCAATACAACTGGAAGTTCTAGTTTGTCTGAGGATTTAGAAAAACAAAAGAAAAAATATGTACGACTAGAACTAATGACCCTCATGCTTACCCAATACTTGAAATCCAACACTATCCCCCTTGGTTTACAAGTTAGAAAAATCCCTGGGGTTTTCACTGATAATCCCAAATATATCACTAGTTTTAGCGGCATAGGTACCACCTGCTCGCGACATTGGTTAGTCCTAGAAATAGAAACTGCCAGTGAAGAACTCAAAAAACTTGATGATATTATAAAAGATCTGTCGAAATGAATAACGGATGACAAAACGATTACAGACACCAAGGCCCTTCCTGAGAAAATTGATAAAACAGTCTCAGAATTTCATCGCATTGAACAGAATAAAAAGTCTAACAAGGTGAAGAAAGATATTAAAACCCTTACCATTGAACGTACTTACCCCTACTTACGAAAAGATTTTTATACAAATCGCAACTTCAATTCCCATCAACAAACCCCAAGACCTTGGGGACGCTTCAACAGAAGAAACACTGTTGTTGGCTTCACTGATTCTTCTGCTGAATCGTCTGACAGTTCAGATCCCGGTGAGGGACAGAGTGGCCCCACACGCAATCAGAGTCATTTTTTAGCCAGAGGCAACTCCGAACCCCCAAAGAGAGGGAGAGTAAAGCAACAGCAAAGATGGCACAACCCGCCAGGAGAACGTTTTATCAATGGTAACTAACAATACCACTTTGGATATGATTCCTATCTTTAATATATCCAACCACACTCTTTCAAGTCAGGAATCCTCCATCTTAAGTAAGGGGTTATCCTTTGTCCCCACTACTTACCCTGATTTTTTGAACCTCCAATCAGAGTTAATGGGCATTTTTCGTAAATTGCGGTTAAGGGCTTTCTTTGAACTTAATCCCTCAGAACCCAAAAGTGTGGTTACCCCGTTCAGACCTCCCTCAACTTTCTCCCCCACTGCCAACATGATCCCAAAAGAAATTGTTACATTTGAAAAGGTTATTCTAAAAGAAATTTCCGAACTAGAAAAGGCACACTTATTCATACCCTACAATATCTTATTGGAAGAGAAATCTGCCATCTCTACTCTTAAAAATAAAACCACCATGATTATCAAACCAGCAGATAAGGGCGGAGGGATAGTGCTACAAGATATTGGGAACTATAAAAACGAACTTTTACGCCAAGTCTCTAATACGGACCATTATTGCAAACTCCCTACTAACACCACTAAGGACATACAAACCGTGGTGAAGCAACTGACCATTGAAGCATTGGACAATGGTTTCTTAAGTAAACATGAATATAATTTTCTTAATATCTCCAACCCAAGAACCCCGGTCATTTACACATTGCCAAAGATCAACAAGAGGTTGGTGGATCCTCCTGGTAGGCCTATTGTATCTGGCTGTGGATCGGTCTTGGAGCCATTGGGTCATTATGTCAACTTCTTTTTGAGGGACTTTGTGCCAGCTACCAAATGTTGCATCAGAGATAGCATGCATATGATTAATCTCTTTGAAAATCATCCATACCATCCAGAAAATGAGACTCTTTGCACATTAGACATGGAGTCTCTCTACACGAACATCCCTCAGAGAGACTCACTTCTCGTCATAGAGAGCATTCTAAACACAAGATCACGTCCACACAGGGTCCTCACTCTGTTTATAGTTCTACTTTAAGAGATCTGTCTTACACAGAACTTCTTTATGTATGACTCACAATACTACCAGCAGGTGCGCGGAACATCTATGGGGGCAATTTTTGCTCCCACCCTGGCAATCCTGTATATGGATTGGCTGGAATGCAATACCATCCTTTCTGATAGCAACCCATTCCATCAGGGATTGCTCACATGGAAACGTTATATAGATGACATTTTCCTCATTTGGGGTGGGTCTACTGAGGATTTCCCGGGACTTTTACACTGGCTCAATAATAACTGTAACGGTCTCACCTTTACTTTGACCCATAGCAAGACCAGTATTCCCTTCCTTGACCTTACAATCCAACATCATGATGGCTTACTATATACGTCCCTGTTCCGCAAACCGACTGAAAGGAATACCCTGCTGAGCTATGATAGCTGTCACCCTAGGGCCTTAAGGGACAGTCGTTCATATTCCCAATTCCTTAGGCTTAGGCGAAATTGTTTCAAAAAAGAGGACTACTTTAGTGAGGCAAATATACTGCTCAACAAACTCAAATCCAGAGGCTACCCAAGGCGCCTAATTAAAAACGCGATGAAAAGGGCCTGGTATTGCCCCCGTGAAACACTGTTAGAGCCTAAGCCTAAACAAACCTCCGACTTAACAGTGTGTGTTACTACCTTCTCCCCTGTCTCCAAACGGGTTAAAAAGAGCATCAAAAGAAATTGGCACATATTGAACTCTGGATCACTTAATTGGAAATCCCCCCTCTTTGCATTTAAGAAAAACAAGAATTTGAAAAACCATCTAGTCAGGGCAGCTTTACCGACTAGTAACGTAAAGAATACCACCCTTCACGATCTTTGGTCACTACCCCCTCTCCGTGGTCATTCTAAGTGTGGTTCATGTGTGGTATGTGATTTTTCAATTGACTCCAAAGAATTTGTATACAAAGAGGTGAAACATGAACTAAAGACTTTTACCAACTGTAACAGTTGTAATATCATTAATGCCATCTTTTGTCCATGCAACCTAATTTATGTGGGCCAGACCAAGCAGAAAATAAAGCTGCGAATTTCTCAACATCGAAGTCGGATTCGCTGTAAAACACCGAATGCTCCTCTGGTCGAACATTTTGTCAACAGTGACCACACGGAAAATGACATACGTTGGACAGTGATCACTCAAGTCATCATCCCACCTAGAGGTGGTGACCTCACCCGAATGCTCAACAGAGAGGAGTTGCGATGGATATTGAAAACGGACAGTCTAAACTCCGACCTGAACGTTCAAGAGGAGTGGACTGCCCTCCTCTAAATGTTAAATGATTTGTGCTCTGTTTTTTGAATCTTTATACTCTGTCCTTTACCTTTCCGTACCCCTAGATTATTTTATCTAGATGCCATGGTATGAGCTGTCTTTTTGATTGTTTTTTTGATTGTCTACGCAATTTTAATTTTAATTCCACTACCACTATTCACTACGCACTGTGCACGTCATTGATTCTTTTAAACCTTGCCTCTTCCAGTATGGCTTCCGAGACCTTTGTCCGTCATTTGTGTTCTCGATTCAGACACGCCCCCTAACCAATCTGTTTCACTCTACCTTGTTGTAACTCTATGCGCCACCTCGCCGAGCACGCCAGGCACTCACTGAACCTCGTCTAATCCGGTAAGTGCTGCACAGCCCACGGCCCCCTGTAATCAGTAAGACACTTCTGGACGACTCTGATGGCCGTTGTTTCTCAACAGGCAGTCCCTGGCACCGTTGGAACAAGTTATTATACCGCGGCACGCTGAGCACCCTTATTTTGGTAAGATTATACTTTCGGTCACTGGCGCCTACTCGACTACTCCCCGCCTCCCATACTGAACCATTATTCCTTATTTTAGGGTTACGGTATTGATTCTCTGGTACTCCTCCTAGCCGGCCACACATGTGTGCCCTGGTAAGCTCCTTTCAAAGAGTTACTTCATGGAATTCCGTATCCCCTCGGCATGAATCGAAGAGCACTAGTATAATTCCGGAGATCAGTACTGAATGAGCATAACCACCTCGATTCCCTCTCGGCATACTCCCTTCGGCATGAATCGAAGCGCACCAGTACAATTCCGGCGATCTCCAGTGAACGTAATTCCCCGCTGCTCCCTGTAAATCACCCCACGAGCATGACTATAATCACAACCAGCTCACTACGCTGCCCCGCTAATTAGAAGGGCGAAATCAATTACCCTCTGCTTGTTCCTATCCATTCCACGCTGCCCCGCTAATTAGAAAGGCAATCAATTACCCTTTGCTTGTTCCTATCCATTCACCGTTTTGGAACCCTTGGTTCCGATTATTACTGTCCGCATCACTAGACTCGCCGCTTTGCACGTGACAAGCATGGTTACGTCCGTCCTGAGCTCCACCGTACTAACTAGAGCCACCTGTCTAGAGACACCTGCTTTTGTCACCTTCAAGTTGACGACCGACGTTTTGTACACTGGTTCACTTTCACTACAAAGTCACCTACCTTAAACCATGTCGGTCTTTCTCCAAATAAATGTGATTCCCTTTCTTCTATTTTTCTTCTTTAGGCAATTAGAGGCTAAACAACGTTAAGGCATAATTCTAATGTCCTGATGATGGTCCCTATAATTAATAGGGGGACCGAAACGCCGTCGAGCTTTGTAACACCCTATACAAAACGTGATTGCTATGTGATGTAATGGTGTTTCTTTGAATTTTCTGTACAACTGTATTTATTACACAGAAAACGTTTGTCTGCCTTAAAAGCCCTTCTTTGTCTGTAAACTTACCTTCTATATTGGATCTGTTAGTGTTGGGCACCGGCTTGTGTACCACACTGGTGATCAGTTGAAGGTATTCTGTTTGAATTGAAATTGTCTATTGAGTAAACTTGAAGACCTCTGTCCGGCTGGACATGTCACTCGGAATATAGAACTGATTCTGTCTATATTTATTGTTCCTTTTATTAATAAATGCATGGGACCGCTGTTGTTTGAAAAAAGTTAGTTCCCCGAGGTCCCTTGTTGACTTAACTTGGGGCCCCTTGTTGTTGTAAATATCACAGTTTTACTCTGACATTTGGACCAAGAGGTCTGTGCAAAACAGCTATTTACACTGGTTGGTGCCAAAACACTAGTCATATTCATTTCTGCACCAGAGCTCAATGGACATGGAGGTTTAGGCGCCGTCAATGTAATTTTCAGTGAAAGTGCCTTCAGCAGGGCCGTTAATGGTGAGAGAGAAGCAGCAGGGCGATTAATGGTGAGAGAGAAGCAGCAGGGCCATTAGTGGTGGTGAGAGAGAGGCATCAGGGCAGTACTTATGGGGAGCAAGAAGCAGGCAGGGCGTGACTAGTGAGTGGGGAAGGTGTTAACAGTAGGAGGGAGACGGGAGAGTTAATGGTAGAAGGAAGCAGGACAGGACGTCAGGCGACGGGGCGTTGTAAGAGGGAGACGGGCATTAATAGAAAAAGGAAGACTGGGTCGTCAGGCAGGCCCCTGCTACGCTTCATGGAGTGCCGGGCTTCCTGCCCAAGGCCACTGAATATATTTGGAGACATGGGAGACTCGGTGGCTCCTCATCGCGTTCGGGGAGGGGAGTGGGCACCGTTTTTATCACGCCTCTGAGGAGCATTCGTGGTGAGATGGAGACATGGCCCTTAACGGAGAGGGCAGTGGTTTTAGTGATGAGATGGATAGAGTGGTCCATGGAAAGGAGACCTTGTGTCAATGGAAAAGGGAGACGGGCATCAGTTTTGGTTATAGGGAGAGCATGCGTTCATTATGCTTTAGGGGAAAAAGGCAGAGGTAACCCTGAAAGTAAGAAGGGGTGACATGGAGGGCTTGGCTTTACAAAGAGTTGAGGAAGGCAGCCAGTAGAGCAATAGGAAGGAAAATCGAGACCTCAGCATAATAAAACCTAAAGCTCTTTCACCCTCTGAGGCGGAAAGCCGGAGGTTCTCTCGCTTTACCTGACTTTGTTCACAAGCAGCGCTTGTCACGCTTGATTAATAAGCTTTTTATGGTCACTCACACTTGTGGTGTATTTTACCACTAGCTCGTTTTAAATTTAGCGCTGCATTCTGGAATTGTCTCCTCACCTCCCTCTGCCGTTTGGGACACTCTCAGCTGAGTATTGACGCTGAGAGTTGGTCCCGGGGAGGCGAGGGCAGGACAGCGGCCATCTTGGGTCGGGTTGCGCCATGACGCGCTCCAGACAGCTTTAAAAGGGCTCACTCTCCAGGATTCAGGTTAGCTCTTTCACGCTCTGAGGCGGAAAGCCGGAGGTTCTCTCGCTTTACCTGACTTTGTTCACAAGCAGCGCTTGTCACGCTTGATTAATAAGCTTTTTATGGTCACTCACACTTGTGGGGTATTTTACCACTAGCTCGTTTTAAATTTAGCGCTGTATTCTGGAATTGTCTCCTCACCTCCCTCTGCCGTTTGGGACACTCTCAGCTGAGTATTGACGCTGAGAGTTGGTCCCGGGGAGGCGAGGGCAGGACAGCGGCCATCTTGGGTCGGGTTGCGCCGTGACGCGCTCCAGACAGCTTTAAAAGGGCTCACTCTCCAGGATTCAGGTTAGCTCTTTCACCCTCTGAGGCGGAAAGCCGGAGGTTCTCTCGCTTTACCTGACTTTGTTCACAAGCAGCGCTTGTCACGCTTGATTAATAAGCTTTTTATGGTCACTCACACTTGTGGGGTATTTTACCACTAGCTCGTTTTAAATTTAGCGCTGCATTCTGGAATTGTCTCCTCACCTCCCTCTGCCGCTTGGGACACTCTCAGCTGAGTATTGACGCTGAGAGTTGGTCCCGGGGAGGCGAGGGCAGGACAGCGGCCATCTTGGGTCGGGTTGCGCCGTGACGCGCTCCAGACAGCTTTAAAAGGGCTCACTCTCCAGGATTCAGGTTAGCTCTTTCACCCTCTGAGGCGGAAAGCCGGAGGTTCTCTCGCTTTACCTGACTTTGTTCACAAGCAGCGCTTGTCACGCTTGATTAATAAGCTTTTTATGGTCACTCACACTTGTGGGGTATTTTACCACTAGCTCGTTTTAAATTTAGCGCTGTATTCTGGAATTGTCTCCTCACCTCCCTCTGCCGTTTGGGACACTCTCAGCTGAGTATTGACTCTGAGAGTTGGTCCCGGGGAGGCGAGGGCAGGACAGCGGCCATCTTGGGTGACTTTGTTCACATGCAGCGCTTGTCACGCTTGATTAATAAGCTTTTTATGGTCACTCACACTTGTGGGGTATTTTACCACTAGCTCGTTTTAAATTTAGCGCTGCATTCTGGAATTGTCTCCTCACCTCCCTCTGCCGTTTGGGACACTCTCAGCTGAGTTTTGACGCTGAGAGTTGCGCCGTGACGCGCTCCAGACAGCTTTAAAAAGGGAAGGGCCTCTCCGCGTAGCGGACGCGTCGCGGACGCGCCGGATGCCCGCCGGAGTCACGCCAGAGTCCAGCCCGTCTGCGCCCGTCCGCGCTAGGCCGGGCTCTGGGCTCTGGCACACTCTTTTCTTGGTGAGTAAGGCCATAATTTCCATCATGGTTATTGCATACACCTTGGATGAGCTACACGCACTATGTGGCTCTCCCAATATTAACTGTTCCACTTACCCATGTCCTCCTACCAAGTTTCGCTGTCATTACTGCAATTTCTCCTTAAAAACCCGTACCATGTGTAGATCCCTGTGTCATCATCGGAGACGAACTAGACAGGTAAGCCCCAGGACAGTCTCCCCCCGACCCCCGTTACGCTTCTGGAGTATAAATTGTAGATCTCTACCACAACATAGATACAATATACATGACTTCCTTGTCGAATACCAACCTGATGCGATATTCCTGACCGAGACTTGGCTCAGGGACTGGATATTGCAGATGCCATTCCCTCCAATTATGCTATTCTTCACCAGGATAGAGATTCTGGCAGGGGGGGTGGAATTGCAATTATCTTTAAGAGCACATACACTTGTAAATTGGTTGGCACCATCCTAAAAGACTGTGGGGCAGATTTATGAAGGGCTTGCGCCACGTTTACGCCGCCGTTGCGTGACGCAACGGCACGGAAACGTGGCGCATCCCTGCGCCCTATTTACAACGTGACGCATCTAGGAGATGTGTCACGTTGTACAGTACTGCGCCATGAGGAGGCGTTCCTACGCAGGGGGGGCGTTCCTGCGCAGGAACGCCTCCTGAAAGTGGCTGAGTGAAATCTATGAGATTTCACTCAGTCACTTTCAGGTCAATGCTGCGTCAAAACCCTGCGCCTGCTTGAAGCAGGCGTAAGGCTTGAGGCAGCATTGAAAGAATAGGCCGACCCAGAGCATTGCTGGAGCTGCGTCGCGCTTGCGACGCAACTCTAGCAATGCGCCACGTTTCCGGCACAGATGCGTCACGCATCTGTGCCGTTTTTGCCCCATGGTGCGCCGCATCATAAATGTGGCGCACCATGGGTGGTGTAGCTGTGGCGCACTGTGGCGCTTGTTAACTGGCACATCCCTCGGATTGCGCCAGTTAACATAAATCTGCCCCTGTGAGTCTGCTCTATTTCAACTGTCCATAACTCCCCAATTTACGCTGTCTGGTCTATTGGTATATCGTCCCCCAGGGACAGCCAGTACCTGGATAACTTCATTAGCGGACTTCTTAGCCCCAGTTATGCTCAAAGCGTCTAATTTTACTATTTTGGGAGACCTAAATATACATCTAGATGATAATGAATGCCCTCACAGGAAACAGCTTCTCGCTACCCTGGAAGCATTTAACCTTCAATTACATAACACAGGTCCTACACATTGTGCTGGACATTTGCTTGATCCTATTTTTTCCAATCTGCCCCTAGATTGTGCCCGCGCAGCTCTTCAAATCACCTTGTCCGATCACTCAGCTGTCCCTTTTTCCTTAGACATGGCTGAAATTGCTACAAGATCTGCGACAGTAAAACCAAGGCTATCTCGGAATTGGGGGAAGGTCAGTATTCCTGAACTCAACAAATTGCTAATTAAAACACTCCTGTCCACCGACGCACCAGTCACTGCCCTTAATAGTGCTACTGAACTCTGGCTAACCAACGCCGTAAATCGGGTGTTGCCCTTGACATCTAAGCCTCCAGTTTCACACCATCCTCCAGCCCCATGGTACTCGGAACAACTTAAGAGTCTCCGCTCACAATGCAAGACCTTGGAACGCAAATGGAGAAAAGGCTATTCTCCTTCTCGTAAAATCATATAAAAAGAAGCCTTAAAAAAGTACCATAATAGCTGCAAAACTGCTAAAGCGATCTACACTACTAAAACAGTGTCTGATGCACAAAACTGTCCTAAGGTGTTATTCTCTGTTGTAAAGAAACTGACCGGTGCAAATTCTCCTCCCCCTCCTCCGGCCCTTGATGCCACCCAGTGCCAGTCCTTAGCGGATTATTTTATAAACAAAGTGGATCTTATTTACGATCACTTCTCTCCACTTTCTGATACCACTTTTTCCACCCCTAATACGATCCAGGAATTGGTGAACACCACCACTGATGCAGCAATTACCACCTGGCAGCCTCTAGACACCACCTCCTTTGTGTCCTGTCTAAACAGTGTGCGATCTGGTTCCCCACTGGGGGCCTCATTTATGAAAAGTGACGCATCGCTGCGTGAAAACAGCGATGCGTCACTTTTCACTGCGCCCTCCTTGCGACACCAATGATGTGTCATATCTAATGTATGACGCATCATGTCGCAAGGACTTACAGATACGTCAGTATTTCTGACGCATCTGTAAGCGCAAAAGTGACGCATTGCTGGAGTGTGTCACAAAAGTGACGCATCTCCAGCAATGCGTCCTTTCACATGGGGAAAGCCCCATGTGAAAGGGCTTGCGTCAGTCTTACGCCTGCTGTGAGGCAGGCGCAAGATTTTGACGCAATAGCATCCTAAAAGTGACGCAGTGAAATCTCATAGATTTCACTGCGTCACTATTACGAGGCTTTTTGCGGGGGAACGCCCCCTCTGCATACATTATACCTGACGCAGGTATAATGTGGCGCAGGGGTTTAAAAAGTGACGCATCTACCTAGATGCGTCACTTTTTAAATATGGAGCAACAAGGCGCATGTTTTACGCCGCAGATGCGTCATAAAAAGTGACGTATCTTCAGCGCAAAACTGACGCAAGGCCTCATAAATGAGGCCCTATATGTGCTCCCGGCCAAAATATTAAAACAATTGGATCCCCTTATTCATCCCATTTTCATTAAATTATTAAATGCTTCCTTGAGCGAGGCCCAGGTCCCTCTATCTTGGAAACATGCCATGGTGGTACCTCTACTAAAAAAAATTGGGTGCTGATTCTTCCAACCCTGCCAACTTCCGCCCGATATCTTTGCTGCCAATCTTCTCGAAGATATTGGAGAGACACATAAATTCCCAGCTTTCTAAACTGGTTGAAAACACCGCTTTTCTCCATCCTTCTCAGTCGGGCTTTCGGCCTAGGCATTCAACCGAGACAGCGCTCCTGGGGGTAACGGAGAGTTTGAGGCACGGTGTCGACCAAGGTAACACCATGGCGCTCATCCTGCTGGATTTGAGCGCAGCGTTCGACACCGTGTCACATTCCATCCTCATCAACTCTCTGAAGTCTCTAGGTGTAGGTGGTCAGGCCTTGGCCTGGCTGGTGTCTTTCCTCAGTGACCGAAGTTTCCAGGTGTTCTCTCCTAAAGCAGCTTCCACCATTTGTCCATCTACCCGAGGCGTTCCCCAAGGCTCAATCCTCAGTCCCCTTTTATTTAATATTTACGTTAAACCCCTGGCATCCATTGTTGAACAGGCTGGGCTCACCCTGTTTTCCTACGCAGATGACACCCAGATTGTCTTCTCCCTATCAGGCAGAGACGAGAACAACATCTCCGCACTCAAGTCAGGCCTCACTCTTGTGGCTGACTGGATGCGGAGAAACTGTCTCAAACTGAACGGGGAGAAGACCGAGGTGGTCATCTTGGGTCGGAATAAACATCTTTGGGGTCCCCACCATTGGCCCATTGAACTGGGTACTGCGCCTACTCCCTCCATCGCAGTTCATAACCTGGGTGTCATCATTGACGACAGGTTAACTATGAAACAACAGGCCACTAAGGTCGCGGCTATCTGTTTTTCAACACTGCGGTGGCTCCATAAGATCTTGTGGATGCTTCCACTATCTTCCCGCAGAACAGTGGTCCAGGCACTCGTAACATCTCGCCTGGACTACGGCAATATCCTCTATCTAGGTGCAGACAAAGCCACCTTACATGTATTGCAGGTAGTGCAAAATGCGGCGGCGCGCCTGCTAAAAAACATCCCCAGACGCACTTCAGCTAGGGCCGCCTTACGTGACCTTCATTGGTTGAGTATCCCAGAACGTATCAAATTCAAGGCATTATGCTATATGTTCAAGGTCAAACAGGGCAGTGCCCCAGCCTACCTTCAAAGGCTGATAACACCTTACAGACCCCTACGTCAACTTAGGTCATCGGACATGGGTAATTTCACCATGCCAAGGTGGCAACTAACAAAAATGGGAGGTCGCTCCTTTTCTACTCTGGGCCCCAAATATTGGAACTCCCTCCCATTGGATCTAAAACTTGAGACAAACTTGTTCCGCTTCCGCAAGGCATTGAAGACATTGCTTTTTACTCAACGCGCTCAATAGCCTGCTATGGTTCTAGCCAGGTGAAGCTGCCTCCCTCTTCTACAGTCTATCCCTAGCGCCGGGAAACCCACTGTGGGTAGCTGAGCGCGGTATAAGCTTAAATAAATAAAATAAATAAATAAATAAATGTACAAAGAGGAAAACGAGAAAAGAAAAAAGAGCTGGGCATTTTGGGGTTTTGTGGAGAAAAGGGACAGGGCAATGTGGGAGAACGCAGACGAAGCAGTCAGCCACGAAGACAGATGAAGTAGTGGACTTCATAAAGGGAGCTCGGTAGTTAGTAGGGTAAATGCAGATCCTAAGAAATCAGGAGATGGGGGAGGGAAAGGAGACGGCTACTTTAACGAAGGAACAGGTCAGCCCAAGATACAGAGTGGGGAAGGACGTAGAGGCCATTGGTAAGAAGGGAGGGGGCAGATGGTCACAGATTGAGTAGGGTGAAAAGGAGGAATTCGGAGAGGGGGGTAAGAGATAGAGTGAGCGGTTAGCTTCAGAAAGGGGAGTCGTGGAAAGGAAGGTGAGATGGAAGTTTTAATTCATGGTAAGGTAGTGCAGAGCAGAGGGTTAATATGCTTGCTGCGAAGAACATGTACCATGCATATAACAGTGAATGTAATGTAAACGGGTCAGTGGGTTACTGCTTTTGTCAGAGACTTCCTTTTGTTAGTTGTAGTTTACAGTGAACTATTAACTGTCATCATCAAAGAACTGCGTGCAGACTTCAAGGTATAGATTAGTGTACATGGATTTTTCCCCCAGACTGTCATTATTCCAATGTTGGGAAAAGGGTTCACTCGGGTACAAATCAGTTCTTGTTATTAAAGAGAGCATCAATCCATTGTGTTACATTTTAAATTCAGAGTTTGTGCTTCTCCAGACCAAGTACTCTTTAACTATACTGCCTATCAATATGGATGACATGTGAATTCACCCCTTGTTGTCGTTTGTCTTATATAACATGTCCTATACACTGTTTTACACACCTATGATTGCTAGTCTCTGTGTAATGTGTGCGTTATGCACAGTGCTGTTATGTACAGTGGTGTTCATTCGACTTCCTATGTTGCTGGAGGGCATTTGTTTTTTTTGCAACTGATTCTATGACTTTTTGGGGTGTATCCTCGAAAGTTTCCTGTTAATGTGGCTGACCTGCTTGCTGAAGTGCACTTTATACTTGCTTTTGAGTGACACCAAGTATTGCTGGTTTAATTCGATTCCGTTTGCTGACTTGTGATGCACGGCTTGATGGGTACATGCGTTTGTTTCCCTGTGACTAGTTTGTTCTGATATAATTGTCTTATTTGCAATAGTTTTCAGTACACAGTTTGCTCAATCAGTTATGATTTTGTGTGACTACCTGGATTCCTGGAGTGCCTCTGACTTCGTTCTGTTTCTTTACATTTTGTGACTGTTGGTCCTGCGGGGAAACATTTTCAATTTATCTTGTCTTGTTTACTGGGAGCATTGCTTTTATTTTCCTTTAGTGTAATAGGCTGGCTGGTGAAGTGCACTTCCCATAGTGTGCAGTCACTTCAATTTGCCTTTAGGTGACTACGTGGCTTGATGGTGGTTTTCTATTTGATTTCATGTAACTCCTTGTCTTGATGAGTGCATTGGTTTTAGTTTGTTGGAGGTAACTGCTTCACATGGTGGTTTTATCACACAGCTGACATCCACCCTGAGAAAGCCAGAGCTGCCCTGTTAGTGGTATCAACACCAGTGCGCTTAGGTTCCTTACAGCTCCTTCACTTGAAGTGGGCCCCCACCTACCCGTTCCTTTTTGTATCCTGCTCGTACCAAGTCAGATCCAGACCCAGAGCAGTCCCCACAGTTGCTCCGGATTAAGGGACATTGTCATGTCATCTCAGGCGCGATGTAAAGACTCCCAGTGAGCTGAGGACTCTTTTGGCTCAAGAACCAACGAGCTGTCCCTGCTCATAAGAATATTGTTAAACGGGCACTGTTTGAAATATATAAAGAGGAACGTATGAGAACTGTATTAATGAAACCAGCTATTATTAAATATCTTCCACTAACTGAGACAGGAAACAATAACTTAAATAAACCTTACAAACCCTGTAGATATTTGTCGAAACCAATAGGAAGATGGAACCGGAGCCTTCTATTTAGGTTCCGAGATGGTAGTATTGTAAATTTATTGAGTTTCCCACTTGGCTATAATAAGAATCTAGAAGAACTTGACTGTCCGTGTTCTGCCGGAGGGAAACAAAGTTTACTGCATTACTTTATTTTCTGTGGCCACTATAAATTGTATATCCATCATTATTTAATGCTGATATTTAGAAAATACAATTTGAGAGATTTTAAATTGGCATTAAAATTTTTGCAAATGTTACCAACTGATGATGTTATATACACTATAAGCTGCTTCATAAAAGCCTGTGTGAAATCGAGGGCAAGTATGGAACATGCATAATGGTCTATGTATGCATAATGCACCTTAAATCTAAATACAACCTGTATAGATGACTAATTATATGTACGGAATCAATGACTATTGGTATTGGCTAAACAGAAATTCATGAATGCATCTTTTAATTGTATAACGTTTTATATTTTCTGTATCATGCACTTTACGCCACATGCTGCTCATGCCCAATTGGGTTGTTTTTAACTTTTTTTATATGTTTTTATGCATTTTAAAATGTTTCATTCTGTATGTACTTTTATGGATTTATTATAATCCGAATAAAGATCATTCCAAATTCCAAATTCCAACTAGCTGGAGACCCTTGTGGTTGTTTAAAGATTTAAGATCAGCCTGTAACTCAGTCTTGAGCTGGGTGGGTGACCTCGATTACAAAGTGGCTGTGCCAGATGTCCCATTATGACCCCTTTTGCCTGTCTCCCCTTCAGACGCAGAGGGCATAAAACTGGGGGGTGCTTAACCCTGCCAAAAAACTGAGGGGTGACCCTAAGAGCACAGCTGCCATCCAATCAGGGGTGGGATGCTTTGGTGTGCTGGTCCGGTTTTCTGGGTGCATTGGCTCAAGTTTTTCCCATGTAATTGATTGGGTGTCTTGGTAAGTTGCTTTTATGTGAATGTCTGACTTATGACTGCGCATTCCTTTCAGTGTGCACTTGCTTCAGTTTACTTTTTGAGTCACTGTCTAGTTTGCTGGATGTATTGCTTTCATTTTTCTTTCATTAAACTGTTTGACTTGCTTGGTGCTTTTATGTCACCCATCGCCCCTGGGCATAATGCTCTTTAAGAAGAGCAAGGAGGTCCAAGGCTGCTAAAACCAGTTGGAAAACTCGGAATAAGATAAGTCAGCATCCAAATGAGAGGACCATACATAGTTGTTAAGGAGAGCCTCCTTATTATTAAGGCTAAGGTTTCCTCTTTTCTCCACCCTATTTTTAATATTGGGAGATATATTAGATGCTGCAATTTGCAGCTGAAATGGGATAGCATAGTGGTCAGACCAAGAGAGTTGAATAGGTTCCTCCACCCTGATCCAGGAGTTGTTCGAAAAAATGCCTATCCAATATGTGTCCTGCAGTATGAGTAGGACTCAGAATCAGCTGGGAGAGGCTGCAGCACTCCATAGTTTCTAAAAAAGTTTGAGCTTCTGTGCATAGGGTCTTCTCCAGATGGAAATTAAAATCCCCCAGGAGTGTTAAATTAGATCTTGCCAAATAGGGCTCTAGGTCAGGGGAAAAGTGCTCTTTTATTTCTTCCCTTATTCCAGTCCAGGCTTTGGGTATTGTTTCCTCCCTCCTTGGCCTATTACCGTAAATTTCCTCTAGGTAGCTCACCCACTTGTCCTCTGGCACAGAGCACTGTAAGGTCCCTGAGACTTTCCCCGTGCATTCTTGTATTAATTTCCAGAAGCCTTTCACATTTTTTTCCTCAATTACCTCTAATAGGTTCCCCCAACATTTATCCTTAAAGGCCCTTTTTTGTCTCTAATAATTGCCTTGTATTTTATCTTTGATTTCCTAAGTTCTAATGCTGCTTCGTCACTAAAGTTACCTCTAAGGCGTCTCTCCTGTTTCCTAATAACGGCCTTTACTTTCCGGCATTCATCATCAAACCAATGATTACTATTGTTAGGCTGTAATTTCGCATTATTTACTGGCTTATATTTACCGTGCTTCAATTTTATCCTGAGGCATTCCACCAGTTGCCTTATTATATCCTCGTACCCGGATATGCCCTCTCCCGGTGCTTGTTCATCTAAAATAAGAGTCATCTGATGAGCATTCAGTTTCTTTAAATATTCATCATAATTCGCATGGTAAGACGCTTGGGGTATTCCACCTCTACTGGTAATAGTTTTTGTCTATGTGGGGTTCTGTTTACCTGGAGTTCTACCTGAAGTGGATAATGATCGCTACCCTCCACCCTGAGTATTTGAAAGTGCTTGATTAAATGGAAGTTCCAGGCCTGTATAAAAACGTAGGGCCTCATCTATGAGGCCTTGCGTCAGTATTGCGCTGCTGATGCGTCACTTTTTGTGACGCATCGGCGGCGTAAAACATGCCTCCTGTTGCGCACTATTTACAAAGTGACGCATCTAAGCAGATGCGTCACTTTGTAAACCCCTGCGCTACATTATACCTGCGTCAGGTATAATGTATGCAGGGGGGGCGTTCCCCCATAAAAAGCCTCGTAGAAGTGACGCAGTAAAATCTATGTGATTTCACTGTGTCACTTCTAGGACGCTGTTGCGTCTAAATCTTGCACCTGCCTCACAGCAGGCGTAAGACTGACGCAGGCCCTTTCACATGGGGCTTGCCCCATGTGAAAGGACGCTTTGCTGGAGTTGCAATTAGAAGACTAGGGGCCAGATGTAGGTAGGACTCAGTTACCGATTCTTAATTACCGAATTTTACCGATTCGGTAATTAAGAATCGGTAAATAAGAAAGGGGGGTATGTAGGAACATCCAGATGTTCCTTTTACCGAATCGGTAAAAATCGGTATTTACCGATTCGGTAAATACCGACCGGTAATGCTCCATTCATTCCTATGGGCTTTGAAGCCCATAGGAATGAATGGGGCATTACCGGTCGGTATTTACCGAATCGGTAAATACCGATTTTGACAAGGGTGCAGGGGGTGTCACTTTGACACCCTCTAGCACCCCCAAAAAAGGTTCGGGGCCATGTGGCAGGCATACCTGCCCTAAGGGCAGGTCTGCCTGTCATATGGCACAGGTGTGCATGCACACATGTGCATGCACACCGGAATCGGTATTTTACCATCAAATATATTTGATGGTAAAATACCGATTCGGTAAGGGTTGTGGGACTCAGAAGAGTCCCACCTACATATCAAATTTACCGAATCGGTAAAAATACCGAATCGGTATTTTACCGAATCTGTATTTTACCGATTCGGTAAATTTACCGAATCGGTAAAATACAGGGCCCTACATCTCAGATTGCATTTACCGGTCGGTAACGGCCGAATTCGGCCGTTACCGACCGGTAAATGCCTACCTACATCTGGCCCAAAGTTCTGAAAGGTATAAGTCATTAGGCAGTTAATCATAGCATGCACATAGCATTACTTGGGTGGACAAGAAGGAGATAACTCATAGTTTTATCAAAAAAGAACTTATTCAGTTTTATGTGGAAAAAATTCATTTCATGGTCGAATACAGTTAAAGAAACAGCACTGCATAGAATGTATTGACAACCACATATGACTTGGTGCAACAAACGTGAATAAATAGGGCAGGTGGCGACGTAAGTGAAAGAGAAC